>NC_074716.1:44917712-45110212 GCF_947242115.1 Biomphalaria glabrata | reverse complement strand
AAAACATGGGTCATTAAGTAAATTAACCAATTAGTCAATGAATTATTGGTAACTGATTAGTGTCTAATAAGGAAAATAACTTCTACATTATTGATATATATATATAGTTGTAAGGGCGGAGTTCTGAACCAAAAATTAGATTTGTTTATTTAAAAATGGATTTTTAAAAAATTATTGTGTTATGAGTGAACACACAGACGCCTCTTTTGTATTTCATTATTGAACGCGATTAACTTAGAGGTTTGCCTTAGGAGTCTAGAATGGAATAGAGTTGTCCCTCTTTGTATAAATTAGAATAGAATCCTGAAATTAACAAGTAATCATTTTGTTATAATTCATTATGCATTTAGGAGTGTATTTATCCTTAAATGTAATGATGTAATGCTAGCTTTAATTGAAAACATAACTTAAGATCCATACATACGGAATATACATTTTTTTTTTACTTTTTTTTAGTTTAATGCAGGTATCCGCATCTTATGATTCGGAGATATTATCTTTCTCTCCAATGTAAATGAATATGTCCCATCCACGATAGTTTGAGCAATCACTTGTCTATATAAAAAGTTTCACTATACTAACTCAAGCCAAGCGCTGTTGCCTATATTCAGTAGGTTTTTCTTTTACTGTTTACGAATAGTATTTACCAGTGAACAGGTATAGTATAATTCCCTTTTCAGACCTTGCTCTTGGTCCTAAACTAGGATGGCTGCCTTGGCAAAAGGATATGCGCTCTGGACTGTCGTCCCAATGGTCCCAGGTACCAACCCTGCCCGTTCCCATCGCATCAGTGCTACGGGAGGTTCAGGTTTTGGATGTAACAATCATCAATACTGACGTAACATTCAAAACATCTAAAACAAACAACTTTTACAATTCACGATTCTTAAAGATAACCTGCACCCATTAAACAACTATTACATAAGATCTCTTTTCCATTAGAACTAAAACAGAAAGATTTATAGACTCCTTCATCCCACTGTCGGTCAGAGTGTTACAAGATCATCTGTCATCATCGAGAAGTTCATAGAAGTCTAATTCATAAAGCGCTGGTTGTGAGTGTGTATGTGTGTGAATGTTGTTCGTATTTGCATCTATAATGTTATTGTTACAGTAGTTACTCTGAGGTTGTCAATTGTAGTTAAACTGAATTTCCATTTGATTGGATCAATAAAAATGATCTTATCTATCTTTAATTATAACGATAGATGAACGAGTTAAACTCTTTTTTTTAATAACAGTTTGAAAGAAATAGCAGAAGACAAATAGTCTGAAATAAATGAGTATCATTTAGTGACCTCTACGCTTACCTGGGAGAAAGTACACAACATCTAGATGTGTAGTGAAACGTTTAAAACAAAACTGGTGACAGGCCGACAAGAGAAACATGTTTTAGCGCTTTTAACACTAATTTAATGGTCAGTTCTTTTCGACGTGATGCGTGAGGTCACTGCTTCTGTCTCAGCACTCCAACGGTTATAAATATTTATGAAGGATATCAGGTGTGATAATTATACTCTGCTGTGAACATTTTGGGACATTTTTTTTTCTTATGTTAACATATTGTATCGATGTAGGTTATTATAAGTTTTTTTTTGGACAGTACAACTGAAAAGAAAACATCTTCGCATCCACAAGTCAAAAGAACAGTGCAATTTTTTAAAGCTTTTTTTTTTAAATTCATTTAATTCGTCTTTCGAATCGTTAACATAGGAATCGGAGTCACATTAAGTTATCTAATATATAAAGTACAAAGTAAGGCATATGTATGGATGTATGAATGTATGTACGAAATAAAAATAAAAATCGCTTGACCAATCTTGATAAAACTTGGTATAAAATGTTCCTTAGATCATGGCGGAGACCGTAGTGTAGCTTTAATTTCTTCTCACAACCGGGGGGGGGGGCGTAAAATTAAAGAAAATATCTAAATTTATTTGTATTAAAAATCGGGTGAATCCGGCCCGCAGCCCGCGGGTCATATTGGGCTAGTGTTAAATATAGGGTGTTAACGATGTGCTGCCTTCTGATGTGGTAAAATATTGAGTTATGTGACATAGGTCTTGATATAGAATTTCGAATTGAAAAAAACAAGTTAAATAGAAAAAAAAATACTTTAAAAAAAAATCGTTTATAATTAGTGAAAATGAATCAGTAATTTTGAATCAATCATCGAAATAATTAATAAAAGATCTAGACTAACAATAATAATAAGAAATTTGTCATTGGAAATATTTTTATTAATTGTTTTTGTTCATAAATTTCAAGTGGACGACATAGTTCATTACCCTTAGATTGGTACATTTCCTAGATTAAATAAGATTACAAAGACAGTTTGTGTGCAAACACAAACTCAAAATTGGCCCCCGAAGTGGTCCACCTAGAGTCTTCACCAGGATTCGAACACGGGACTTACAGCTCCAAGTGCTTTACCCCTCAGCCACAGCATCTCCATATATTCATTTAGCGTACACTTATATTTTTTAAAATAATAATTATTAACCTTCTCCATACATTCAAAATTAATAACAAGTTACATTGTAATAAAAAGAAACTAACAAAATTAGATGAACTGGCAACACGGACTGACGGACAGACAGGCCACACAAAACTAATATCCTCTTATCCCTTTTCGGGGGCCGCTAAAAAAGTAATTAAATATGAGGATATGATTAACTAATTGGTAAATTTATTTTATTGATTCAAGTAATGTCCATCGATAATCAATACGTGTGCAAAGTTTTGGCGCGATCAGAAGTGAAGGAGGGCAATAGTCAAATAAACAACAAGTGTGCATTTAGAGCTCCAAGATTTATTCATAAAATGTCATAAACAAGGATTTTAAAATAGAACTGAAACTCATTTTTTTTACAACAAAGCTTATATTAACCTTCTCTATGTGTCTGTAGGGCTGTAGGTCTTTCAATCTGTCTGTCTGGTTAAAAGTTTGTACACGTTATTTCTCCCACACCCAATCTCGGATCAAGCTGAAATTTTGAACAATTTTTTTTCTTTACCTGACAAAACAAAAAGCAATTAAAAAATTAACCAATTAGTCAATTAACTATTGGTAATAAATTAATTTGTTTGGTATCTCGAACAAAGGAAAGAAACTTGACTGAGGTGGTGGTATAAGCTGAATTAGCCCCCCTTATAGGTCATCGTCTGAGTTTTAGTGAACACAAACCTGAAAAAATAGAATGAGACTATAGACAAAATAGAATGTTCAAAAGCTCTCCACTAGTAGACTATTTAATGTGTTGGCTTGAGAAGCCTGATAAGGCTTGAGCTATGGGAAAAGTGGTCGAGAGGCTAATTATGCTAGGCTTTGCTTGGCTATGAGGGCTCGAGGTTCGACACCCGACTAGGGCAGAGTTGTGTTTACTGAGCGCCCAAAGGCAGGACGGAAAACCTTCTCCCAGATACGCCCTCCCCCACCGACCCCCACTGGTCCACAAATGAGATTGGACCATAGCGCTCCGAGCATGCTTTAAGCATGAAATTAGCGATATATAAAATCTATAATATATTCATGAATTTGAATTCAGTTCATTCCCCCTTCTTTATTTTTATAAATGCTATTTTATTGTTTATCTAGATCTATTACAAATTTAAGTCATTACATGACTGATCAAAATTAATTGAAAAGAAAAATAAGCTTTGATTTATTTTTTTTTACAAAGCTTCTATCAACTCACTCTATCTGTCTAGTAAAAGTGTTTACACGTAATTTCTCCCACACCCATTCTCAGATCAAGCTGAAATTCCTTACAATTATTCATTGATATAGACAAAATATGAAGTAATCTATAAGACAATTAATTACTGGTAATTCATTATTTTATTTAATAGCCACAAGGGAAACTAATACTTCAGTATTCACAAATATGGCTAATTTTGTTGGGTTTAGTCTCATTAAATAATTGTTAACGCTATTTCTCAAGAATTCTATTACTGGCCTAACCAAGGTTAAATAACATTTTAGTTTTATGTTCTTATTTGATTTATACAAATTTCTTTTAATAAACCCTAATGCTTTGATATTTTGATAGTTTCATCAATATGGAGATTCCATGACAGTTTTTCATTTATTATAACACCTAGGTATTTTGCGTTTTTAGTCTGTGTTACTGATTTACCATGAATAAAATAAGTGGAATTAATTTGTTTTAGCTTTTTTGTTACTCTTAACAACTGACATTTTTCTGGGTGGAAAGACATGCTTCAATTTGATTCCCATTTTTGTAATTCATCTATATCTCTTTGTACAATTTCTGTATCTTGTGTTTTTTATAATATAGACAACCAATTTCAATAAAGTCAGGAAATATAGACAACCAATTTCAATAAAGTCAGAAAATATAGAGGACCATTCAATAAAGTCAGAAAATATAGAGGACCATTCAATAAAGTCAGGAAATATAGTCAACCAATTTCAATAAAGTCAGAAAATATAGAGGACCATTCAATAAAGTCAGAAAATATAGAGGACCATTTAATAAAGTCAGGAAATATAGACAACCAATTTCAATAAAGTCAGAAAATATAGAGGACCATTCAATAAAGTCAGAAAATATAGAGGACCATTCAATAAAGTCAGAAAATATAGAGGACCATTCAATAAAGTCAGGAAATATAGACAACCAATTTCAATAAAGTCAGAAAATATAGAGGACCATTCAATAAAGTCAGGTTATATAGAGGACCATTCAATAAATTCAGGTTATATAGAGGACCATTCAATAAAGTCATGTTATATAGAGGACCATTCAATAAAGTCAGGTTATATAGACAACCATTCACTAAAGTCAGGTTATATAGAGGACCATTCAATAAAGTCAGGAAATATAGACAACCAATTTCAATAAAGTCAGGTTATATAGAGGACCATTCAATAAAGTCAGGAAATATAGACAACCAATTTCAATAAAGTCAGAAAATATAGAGGACCATTCAATAAAGTCAGGAAATATAGTCAACCAATTTCAATAAAGTCAGAAAATATAGAGGACCATTCAATAAAGTCAGAAAATATAGAGGACCATTCAATAAAGTCAGGAAATATAGACAACCAATTTCAATAAAGTCAGAAAATATAGAGGACCATTCAATAAAGTCAGAAAATATAGAGGACCATTCAATAAAGTCAGAAAATATAGAGGACCATTCAATAAAGTCAGGAAATATAGACAACCAATTTCAATAAAGTCAGAAAATATAGAGGACCATTCAATAAAGTCAGGTTATATAGAGGACCATTCAATAAATTCAGGTTATATAGAGGACCATTCAATAAAGTCAGGTTATATAGACAACCATTCACTAAAGTCAGGTTATATAGAGGACCATTCAATAAAGTCAGGAAATATAGACAACCAATTTCAATAAATTCAGGTTATATAGAGGACCATTCAATAAAGTCAGGTTATATAGACAACCATTCACTAAAGTCAGGTTATATAGAGGACCATTCAATAAAGTCAGGAAATATAGAGGATCACTCTGTTAGTCATTGTTACCTATTAATCATATTTTATATTTGCTATTTTAATTAAACTCTTGACTGCTGACCAACCAGTAAACTCGTAAGTCTAATAAAAAATTGAGAACATGTGATAATTATATAGGCACGATGGCCGAGTGGTTAAGGCGTTGGACTTAAGATCCAATGGAATTATTTCCGCGTGGGTTCGAACCCCACTCGTGCTAAATTTTTTTTAAAAATATTTTAAGGTGAAATTTTTATAAATGTGAGAATTGGGAGTGTCCACTGATAATGCATATAAATAAACAATAATTTAAAAAAAAAAAAGCAAAAAATTTGTAATATATCTAGAACAACAATAATAAATTTGTCCGAATATAAATATTTTTAGCAATTATTTTTGTTAAGCGTTATTTCATGTTTATACCTTTCTCAACACGCTATGATCCTATCACTTAGTTGATATAAATTGGTGGGGGGGGGGGAGAAAGGGATATTTGTGAGATTTTTGTGTGATATAATCAGTATTTGCAGTAAAATTTAGTTTATTGTTTACTGTCTATTGTATTAAAAAGTTTGCACTATTTCAATAGTCTCTCCAGCTACAGAAACAATATCATTTTCCTTCTTTTCCTTATCAAAATCGATTATCATTTCTTTGTTGTTTATTTAACATTTAATAATAAAAAATTATCTTTACAGTATTTTTCAATGTGTTCTATTTCCCCTAAATACTCATTCACGTCTGAGCTCTCTGAAAGCAGGGCAAGAAGAGCCGCGTCATTAGCGAAATTTGTGAAGGAGCAAAAAGGACTATCAGATTGAAAATCATTGGTGTACAAAATGAGCCACAATGGCGATGTCACAGCCAATGTAAGCGGACAGTACAATATAGCCTTCAGGTATTTTTCCAACAAAAGCAGCCGCTTGCGCATTATGTTCATTGTGCTAGACAGTATTTCAACATGGTTTACAATGATTCTGTCAGCTGTGCTCATGAACTGGCATTGGAATGTCTTTTTAGTAAATGTACAGATACACACAAACTACTAAGATAAGATACTGGATTTCTTTGTCACACAGAATATTTGTCAAACGGATGGGGGGGGGGGGGAGAGGGGCCCATTAACATATTCTTGAACCCGGGCCCACGGGTATGTTGCTACGCCAGTGCATGGCTGGTTTAGAATTGGCAATGTATAGAGAAGAATATGGAATCGCAAGGAAGACTTTATTACGATCCTTGAAGACTGTGACCTTCTTACTAATGTTTCTAATGAAGAGTGGAACACAAACTTCAATGCTTCCTACTCGAAATGCTGCAAAGGGTTGTTGAAGCATGAAATGCACGTGCATGTTAAATCCTTTTAAACAAAGCTTTCTATTATTCCAGGTAACTACTTCTAGTGAAATGGTTGAAAAGAACAATACTTTTAAGACTACAGGAACTTAGAACCAGCTTTCAATACCCTCAGTTAACCATTTAGTGCAGAAGCTGATTCAGTTACAGATGGCAGAACTCCAAGAAAATTATAACCTGAAACAGAAGTTCAAGTCAGCTTTTCCGCGGAAGTTTTATGGGTGCTAGAAAATACATTTCCAATCTTAAGAACTTTGCTGCTATATTTTTACATTTTTTGGGGTCCCAATACATCTACGTACAAGTTTGTTTCTATTTTTTTAGAAAAAAAAAAGAAATGTAAGAACAGGTCGATGCTGATGATTGTAATTTAACATCAGTCACAAGGATAACAATCAGTCAGCTAGTTCCATAGTTCTGGAACATTATGCACGAGTGTAAATAGTTTAAAATTTCACATTGTACATTGGTGGTGAAATGTTGTGATGTAAAAAGTCGATAACGAAATGAAAAATAAGTATTTTGTAAAATCTCTTTCAGAAATCGCTAACTATATGTGCGACCCCCCATTCATTTTTTTAAAAATCGTGGCATATTTTGTTAAAACGTGGCCCTCGATAGAAAACTTGCCCGCCTATGCTCTAAATCACATTCGTAAAAACGGGGAGGGAGGTCGTTAATGGGGTGTAATTTCTTGACAAAGGGGGAGGGGCAAAGACTTCCACTAATTCTTTTTAAGGAGACAAAAAAAAACAAGTGGATATATTTGTATTATATATAAGATATTTTACAATTGAAATAATTCAATTAAAAGACGTCGTTTCATCTTCTAAGTGGAATCTTTTAAATCCATAATTTTTTAGCAATCAGCATCAACAACAAACAAAACTCACATGTTTTTATGAAGAAATATCAGTAAATCTATGCTATCATGATTTTACTAAACATTCTCAAATTGGCACGGTTGATATTTTGCCTTATTTTAAAGACTTATTAATGGCAAGAACAAGGCCCGCTACAAGTCGCAACAAGGCCCGCTACAAGGCGCAACAAGGCCCGCTACAAGGCGCAACAAGGCCCGCTACAAGTCGCATTGCTTAACACGAGGTAGCGAGATATATATATATATAAATATATATAGACTTCTACTAACCCTATCTACTATCAGTATCGGCCTTGGTCTTTAGTGGCGATTGAGCGCCGCTATTGTAACTTACAGCGTTTCCCTTGAGCAAACGCGAAAAAGTTTGAGATCAAGTATTTTAGACAGTCGAAAATCTGGTACACCATGTACAGTCTAAATTGTGGAGCACCTTAAAAAGAGTTTTTGTTCTTTATGCAGCGTTCTTACCAGGTAGCCGTGAGGACAAAACTATCAGCCTCTTTTTTTCTTCAAAAGTTTGAGGACACTCCAAGGATCGTGGTGGAGTTAATTACGTCATCTTATCATGCGTAAAAAATCTCTTTGCACCCATCAGGACTGGAACCAAGAACCTTCGGCTTGACAGCTTAGTATTAACATACACAAATATATTAATCTACTTACATAGATGACTTTCTCGATAGAATTATCTTCCTTGAATTGATGACCTTTGTTATTCTCGCTCTAAGAAAAGAATGGGGCAACTTATCCATGAACACGCACGACTAATATCCAGTTTGTGGCACCTACTGTCCAGTAACTGAAGACATTCAGATAACAATATACATTGTAATATGTTTATAAAACTGTTGTTCATATTACGTTCTATTGTGTATATGGAAGATCGATAACCGGGTTATGTTTCACGATGTCCAGAGGAACGCTGGACAAACAATTTAAAAACAAAATACTGAGTTCTGATGTTTGCCTGGTCATCAGACCACCATTTCGCCCACGTGACATATGCAGGAGATCTGGATCTCGATGGAGTGAGTGTGTTGCAGGTAACTTACGGATAAGTGAAACGGGTCAATGGCCATAGGAAATGCTCTTTAGTTAATATGTGTGTGTGTGTGTATGTGTGTTGGCGTGTTTGTATGTATGTGTGTGTGTTATTAGTGGGCGTATCCAAAAAGAAACGTTGAATAGAAGCCAAGAGCAGACAACCGTAAAAGAATTCATGCATGAAATCGATAACTTAAAAATTTCGATCTTGTTCACTCCCGATGGCCTCCCTTGTCGATTGCGTCACAGCGAATCAATGATAGTCGATCAGCGAGAGTTAGGACTTCTGACATCTTGATGTTCCTAGGATGTGTGGTTTATAAGTAAATATTTACGTTGCGATGTCTGCTTGAGTGGCATAACACCGTGCAGGGCCGGTCCTAACAATTGCAGGGCCCTATGCGAAACTAATTGGGCGGGGCCTAGTCTGGGTTTGAATAAAGATAATAAGTGAAAATTAAGATTTTGTATTAGAAAAAAAAAATTCGACTTATACTTAGTACAAAATTGCGATCAAATTAACTTTACTTTACGAACCTTGCAACCTATGGCATATTTATATGCCAGTAACTATAAAAGTAAAAAAAGTATTGTAGCTTCCGATTAAGATGAAAATTCGCCCGAATATTACATTTTAATACATGAAAGCTGACAATGCCTTTTTTTCTTTTATCGCGCGTTAGCATTGGCGTTTTCCGCAATAAATGACGCCCACAAATGACAATTTTGTCTATTTTTCAGGAGATTTTTGTGAGTTTTCAGGAGATTTTAATAAATTCAGGAGATTTCCAGGAATTTTTCGTATATATTTTGCAATTTAATAATAACACCTATAATTAGCGCGGGGCCTATGAAAGCGCGGGGCCCACTGCGACCGCATAGGTTGCAGTGACCTAAGATCGGCTCAGACACCGTGTGCCCGAGAAGGCTCGAGTTCGAATCCTGATGTAGACTAAGAATGTTGAATTTGAAATTTGACTTCTGATAAGTTGTGTACTTACTGAACTAAAACTTCTCTGAGGTAGCCCCGCACCCACGCCAAATGTTGCAATAGAGGTTATAAAGGAGCACAATAATGACGCTATTTAGTGTTCATCTAGCAGAAGTGGGCGTCCCCCCCCCCCCCGGTAAACGCTATAAAGATCAACTCATGCGCCATTTTGCCCTTACTGGCATAGAAGAAAGTAGCCGGCAGCAGATGGCCCCTGAAAGAGAAGAAGATCTCTCACGTAGGTCGTCGCACAGACATTTGGGTCCAAGAGGAAAGCAATCGTAGAGGACAGTAGCAGAAGACGCAGAGAAAACTTAAATCGACAACGGCTTTGTCTGTATTAAATGTGGAAAAAAATGTAGGTCAGGATTTTCGTAACCACAAAAAGCACTGAACTCATCCTTAATTTTCGGAATCGAATCGACAACATTCTTTTGTTTAAATCACCGCATATCTTTAGGAGTATGGAATCTGTTATACATAAAAACAAAACTAATTTTAATAAATGGTAAAGGATATTGGCCTGGTTATCTTTTTTTTTTAATGTAAGACAGAAATGTAAACAGGCTTAATAGATTTAAAACGAAAAGTGTAAAAACATTTCGATAGAAAAACAAAGAACTAGAACAACCGAACCTAGTACAAGACATTATAATTATAATAATTGTTTTTAACAGTCTGGGTCAAAGTTGATATTGTCATGTTACAAGGGTGGATCCAGAACCATTGCGTGAAGGCAATTTCTTTTCGGCAGGAGGTATTGCCTATATATATTTTGTAAGCAAAATAAAGGAAAGAATGTTATTTATATCAATATATATATTGACACTGGCAACTGGGAAGAGGTGGCACTGGACAGATCCACATGGAGAGAGAGAGCATAAAGGAAGGGTCACAGATTGCAGATGTCATACACAACAGAAGCAGAAAGAAGGGTGAAAATGCAACGGCGCCTGGTGATTATATATGCCCAACCTGCGATCGCAGCTGTGTATCAAGGATTGGCCTCTTTAGTCACACAAGAAGTTGCAAAGGGAAAAGATCGTCTCTCGAGACGTAAAATGCCACAGATATATATATATATATATATATATATATATATATATATATATATATATATATATATATATATATATATATATATATAGAGAGAGAGAGAGAGAGAGAGAGAGAGAGAGAGAGAGAGAGAGCGGGGGGTGGGGAGGGAGAGAGAGATTTGGTGAGGGAGAGAGGGAAAAGTAAGCGGAGATAGAAAGAAGAGAAGAGACATGGAGGTAAAGAATTCAAGAGATGGAGAGAGAGAAAAAAAGAGAAATTTGGAGAAAGAGATTACAAAAATCTAACGTTTCTCTATAAGCATTGAATTTGAAAGCATCGTTCCGCCCTGGGACACTCAACACAGACAGCCTGTTTTAGCCTTAACTAATGTTCCGTGCCAAGTAATTGTTAAAATCATTCGATTAAATATAAATCAATTACATTCTACAATTATTTCACGATAACCAAATGTAAAGTTAGAAGTACCTCCCCTTCATCCTATTAGTAAAATATTTAGATATTACCAGTGGCGTCACTAGGGTGGATGCAAGTGGAGCGGGCCGCACCTGGTGATAGCGATACTAGTGACGCCACTGGATTTTCCTAAAAGAAATGTGATGCAATAAATCTTCTATTTACTCTTGCAGACGATTTCGGGGCCGAGGCACGCGCGCCAATCAATTCACTAAACACAATTTTCAAAAACTCAATGTGCGTGAATTGAACCCACTCTTGTCAGACCTAAACGTGAATTTGATTAGCAATTTGTGCAACGAACTTTGACCTACTTCCGCATGTGGAAGTTTTAGCTAATAGAGATCAAGTTCTAAAGTTTAAGTTTATTTTAAAGAAAGCGCTCGAGCTAAGGTTAAAAAAAAAACACACAAAAAAAAAAAAAAAAAAACTGTACGCTTCGATGCATGTATATAAAATCTCAATAATACAGTTTATAAACCTGAGACATAATATATTCATTTTGTTATACTTTTTAGCACTAACGTGACCCCGTTGCTAAGGGTAGCTAAAGTTGATGTCTGGAATAAGACAGAGTCACTGTTATGAAGCAGTGTGTCACACAAAAGCAGAAAAACACTTGAGCGTAACTAATGACAACATCCATAGCTTAAAGGTGAATAGAGTGTTGTCATTCTCAGTGTCCCACCATGCATCTGATGATTTCAAATATAGCTATAAGAAATGTATTATAATCAGGAGAGAGAGAGAGAGAGAGAGAGAGAGAGAGAGAGAATGGGGTGATTGTCGAGAAATATCGATTAAATTGATATTTTTCTAATAAATTAGCTAAATAGCTAGTTAGCTCGATAGATAGATAGATAGATAGATAGATAGATAGATAGATAGATAGATAGATAGATAGATAGATAGATTAAATAAGATATTTTTGTCTCTTTCTGTGTATTTCTCTTTCTTTTTCTCTTTTATTTTTTACTCTGTTTGTCTGTCTGTCTGGTAAAAAAGATGTACACATTGTTTCTCTCACGCCCATTATCAGATCAAATTGAAACTTTGCACAATGGTTCATTGGCGTAGACAAGACAGGAATCAATATAAAACATAAACCTATTGGTCAATCAATTACTAATAATCCATATTAACAATACAATGGAGATTAATCCTTCAGTATTAACAGATCGGGGTCCTGGGTTCGAATCCTGGTGAAGACTGGGATTTTTAACTTCGAGATCTTCGGGCGCCTCTGAGTCCACCCAGCTCTAATGGGTACCTGACATTAGTTGGTGAAAAGTAAAGGCGGTTGGTCGTTGTGCTGGCCACATGACACCCTCGTTAACCGTAGGCCACAGAATCAGATGACCTTTACGCCATCTGCCATATAGACAACTAGGTCTGAAAGGGGAACTTTACTTTATTCACAGATCTGGCTACATCAGTAGGGTTTAGTCCCCTTAAATAATTGTTAACTCTATTTCTCCTTCACGCATTCTCCGATCAAGTTGATATTTTAAACCATTCTTTAGTGTACCTAACAAAACATGAATGAATAAACAAACTTACCAATCATTTAATTAATTATTGATAAAATAATTATTTCGTTTGATATCGCATCAGGGAAATAACTTGTACATCATTTATAGATAGTTGGAAGGGAGGAGTTCTTATCCTTAGATAAGCTTGTTGTTGTTTTTTTAAAGGATTTGTTTTTTATTTTGCTTCATTTCATTCATCTTTCTCTCTTGCTCTTTCTTTCTGTTTCTGCACCCTTTCATTTCTCTCTCTCTCTCTCTCTTATATTCTCTTTTTCAGTGTTTCGTTTATGAGCACTAAATGTCAATCAAAAGTTGTATAATAATGAAGTCTATATTTCATTTAAGAAAGAACGACGCTTAACCCTAAGGTTACCTATACAATCCAGGCTACCTTTTATTCATGAATGATTTTTTGTCCCGGGTATAGAGCGTAGGACTTGAAATAAAAACTAGCGGAATTATATACATAAGACCAGTTCTATATGTTCTTCTGTCACACTTCACATATCGGAATTCAATGTCGATGTGTGTATGTAAATATGTGGAAGTGTATTCGTTCAGATATCTTTAGTGCAAAGATAATCGATGAAATTGAGGAAACCCACGTAATCGATGCTATTGGGGTAATCGATGTCATATCAATCAAGGTCATCACAGTAATCGATGTTGTCGGGGTTATGGATAGTATATTAATCGAGCTCAAATATTTATTCGATGTAATCTTTATAAATAAATGAATCGACTTAATCGCGGTAATTGGGGTAATCGAACTGACGATCGCTAAGAAAACTGAACTTTGCTGATGCAAACTATCGCAGGGTCGAAAGTTCCAAAACAAAATATATTAAGATGAACTTTTAACATAAAGTTGGTCGCTGTGCTGGCCTCAGCTCAGTCTCGTCAACTCTCGATCATAAGAGCAGACAACCTCTACATCAGCAAAAAAAAAAAAGATTTTTCTAGTTGTTTAAAGGTAAATTTTAAAGCAACACATTTTAACTTGACACTTCTGACTAAAAATGTGAGTTTAGTTCTTCTGACACATTTTAGCTAATAATTGTAGATCCAAGACACGGCCTTTTATTGGTTTGTCAATTAAGACAATGTTTAAAAGTTTTTTTTTAATTTAGAAAAACAAATTTTAATTTTTAGAACATAAAGAACTAGAATTAGTGAATTGAATGGGTTGTAAATGTCATCAATTAGAGGTAACCTACATGTGCCTATTTTAAAAAATCCTTTTTTACATATTATCTCACTCTGTATCTTTTTTGTGTGTTCGAATTTTCGCTATTGAGTTCTCGACCACTTCTACTCACCCAATCGTCATCAAACTTTGCCTATAAACTCTTGTTTGTTAACAACCCATTAGTGTATAATAAAAATAAAACAAATTATTATTTTGTTATGATATAGAGAATGTACCAAGCTAATAGGATGTAGGTCTTGTGTAGAGAATTAGGCGACTAAGCTGTTTGTACATAATAGCCTGTAATTAAATTGTGTTAATAAAACCCGACATCAGATGTGTCCAAAGACTGTTGAGTAGTTTCGTCACGTCCGTAGCACCAAGGGCAACAACCCATTGTAACTTTTGTTTTGTTTTTTATCTCCCTTAATGCTTCAATGCGTCCGAACTTCTTCAAAACTTTCTTTGTCATTTCCACACGAAGAAATGCTGCGCTATTACTTATAGGAATCGATAATCGAACTCTGGGGGAGGGGATCAATACATTGATCGCAAGTGAAATATGGGTCACGCTTCGTGGGCCCAGGTATGGGAGATAAGTTACGGTCAGCTTTCAGATTTCTGAATAGCAGCCATTTCTTCTGGAGTTGACCATCGATTTTCCAAAACAATGATGCGGCTGTTTCGTACCGATAAACTTTCGTGCGTGTTCTGTGTTTGAGAGTATGGAAGACAAGAAAACATTTTTTTTTGTTTCGTTTTATTTCCTCCGTTTCGTTTTTAATCTATTGGTGATTTTCATATATGACGGAAAAACTCTACATAGTAAGCTATTTGGTGCATCCGGTACACACACTATAGGAAGTGTTGATAAGGTATCCGATACATTTTGTGTATTTTTTATCAACACTGAAAACAACTTTTCTAATCTCTTCTGTTTGTTGCACAATATAAACTCACCATGGTGAAAGCTCTAGACTTTCACTCTATGGCAGTGGCACAACTTGAAGCTTTTTTAGAAAACAAATGGCCAACTAACTAGCGGCAATACAGCAAAGTAAAGTTCCCCTTTCAGACCTTGTGGTCAATAAGGCAGATGATGTAAGGGTCATATGTTTCTGTGGCCTACGGTTAACTAGGGTGTCATGTGGCCAACACAACAACCAACCGCCTTTACTTTTCACCAACTAATGTCAGGCAACAATTAGAGCTGGGTGGACTCTGAGGCGCCCAAAGTTCCCGAAATAAAAAATCCCAGTCTTCACCAGGATTCGAACCCGGAATCCCGGTTCGGAAGCCAAGCGAATAAAGCAAAGAGTTGATACGGAAAAAGAATCCTGTTCTAGTGTGAGTCCTTAACATTGTTGAGTTGAACTTGAACATCTCCAGTACTCAAAATAACTCAAGATCTTTTTTTTTAAGGATCATTTTCGCTGGTCAGCGAACAACGGAGAAATAGACTGGCCATTGGCCCGGTGTGAGCTGCTCTTCTTATAAACAATAAATCCTAAGAAAAGAAAGAAGTAATTCCTAGCCCTTTTTTTTGCTTGAATAATTAAATGCTGTGAAATATTTTTTTTTTGTCAGAGAAACTTCACTCACACATTTGATGGTTCCATCAGCGACACTTTACTGATATGTTTCACCAGTTTTGAAATATGCTTGGTTGTTGATTTTTATTTTGGTCGAATTCTGTATGAATTTAATCTCCTTGCTCTACTTCTTGAGGTGTAATCCGACCCTACAGCCTGAATAGGAAATTCTTAGCTATTAAATTTTTTTACAAATTAGCGCCATAGAATGATAAGAATGATTGAAAACCCTACATTATTGTCATAATGGTCTATTCAATAATAAATTTTATTTAAAAGAGGACCAGCTTTATACCACGGATGGCTTCTTCCTGTATACCCGCTAAAATAATCATTGTTCTCTCCCTTGAGTAGTTACATTTAACTAGTAATGCGTAACAGAGATCCACTTTGTGTTGGCGTGTGTATCTGTCTGGGGGTTTGAGGAATCCAATCATTTATTAATTAGAAGTTTATGAGGAACAATTAAGAATAGACCTCAATTTTTATGTCGATGGAAGAGAATTGTCAAGCTAAACGAATATTATCTTTGTAATATTAATTCTTTTCAAATGTGTCCATGACAAAGATAAGCTGTCTCGTGATTATATTATATGTCAATAGTAGGCCTATAAAAAGAAGAAATAATACTTCATTATTATAATCAAATTTAACACACACAAAAATATCAAATGTATGCGGTATTCACGCTGGGCTGGGCTGACAGAGAGACAGACAGAGAGACAGACAGACAGACAGAGAGTGAGATAATATAAGCTTTGGAGGAGCTGAGACAAACATGATCTTTACAGTGTGTCGCAATACGAAAACAAAAAAGAGACTACATTGAAATGAACGGATTAAACAAACGTTTCACAAGTAATACTAGACACTAAACACTTTGTAGTAGCTGAGAAATGTTATTTTAAAAGTATACATTTGTGAATAAAATACATATCATTTAGGGCCGGATTTAAGTAGGGAGAGACCCTGGGCAGAATTAGTGCGTTTATGTTTTGTTTTTGTTTTTTCTGTGCATAGGTTGTTATTCTCTTTGGAAATAAAATACATTTAGTTATATTACAAATACATATAAACAATGCCATATTTGTGAAGAAAGAAATCAAAATGAAATTCTAGTTTATAGCTCGATATCCATGTTTTTTATATAATTGCAATGCATTAAGGGTAAGAACGAGACCAGACGTCATAGAAGGCCTGTCACAGGTCTTTACGACATGGCAACGAGCTATTGGTTTAGACTGCCCACAGGCTGTGAGTTCGAAGATCAATGTTCAGGCCTTCTCTAACGAATGGGCTTGTCAAGACCCTTGACCACCAGCTGAATGTACATTGCATTAAACCTGACCACCAGCTTAATGTGCATTGCATTAAACCTGACCACCAGCTTAATGTACATTGCATTAAACCTGACCACCAGCTTAATGTGTATTGCATTAAACCCGACCCCGCCTTGCAGATGTGTACATGATACATACAAGCGCCAATGTGTCCTCAATCACGCTAATAATAAATACACACATACTCATACTCTACTTACATAATTGTATACACGCAAATGCATATATATTAAATCTTTGGGTTGGTTATAAACACTTTTTTTAAGCAGTGACCTAGACCACGTGACAGATATATTTCCACGAAGACGCAGACGGCTTTTGTAACATCAATGACGGTAGATTTGACAAGCTAGTCCAATAGGCTTTTTGTTACGAATATAATCCAATGACTATCCTAACAGATAGGAAGTGTGGCCGTTCATTGAGGGGTCCAGTTAGTGACACTTAACGCAGTCAACTTCATCCATGTCAATAGCACCATTCGAGAATCAAAACAATCTTCGGTTGAAGTGTTCCTTTGAGATTTCAAAAAGCTGGTTTGTCCTGTAGTTCTGTGTCCATTTTGAGACTCCTCCTTTTTCTACAAGTCACAATATTGATACTGAAAAACAAACATTTTAAGATTTTTTTTTTTGGACATGAGACAAGGATTTAATTATAGTGATTGTAAATTGATTGTTTTAAACCAACCGTGTAATTAATTTTTTTATGACTTCAAATTTGACCAAAAACATGGAAGGTCATGTAGATTATTCGTCGCGATTTTTGTGGGGGAGGGGGTGAAGAGAACACCATTTATCGCTACCATATCTATTATCTCTCATTATTCAAAGACTCTCGTCAGCTTAGCAAATTTTTCACATTAAATAAAATTTCTTTATTACAACTAGATAATTAGATGATTTAATAATTGGTTCCATTTTTTTTTATTCCTTTGTTGTCATCCTACGATGAATAATTGCGCAAAGTTTTATCTTGGTCCGTGAATGGGAAGTAGCATATCTAACGTGTAAAAGATTTGAACCAGACAGACAGATGACGTGAGTTGATCTACTCTAAGTGAAGAGGGTTATGTCCGATGTATATGGTTTTATATGACGATTACTATTGACATTTACATACGACAATTGACATGTATATTTCAGAGTTGTTGTTTTTTTTTTTATATATTTACTGTTTTTTTCTTATTTATATTTACTGTCGTTGTTTTTTTTTTTTTTTTTTTGGTTATGTTTACTGTTGATATTTTATGCTGAAATTCATATTTCAAATTTACTGGTAATTATAATTCCTTGTTAACATTTGGATATGGCATTTATTATTAAAATGTGACTATGGAATCTACAATGTACGTTCGCCTAGACCAGTGATGCCCAACCTTGTACGTTCTGCGGGCCATTTTAATGTCCGACACTCGTGTCGCGGGCCACATCAATGAAAAGTTGAAAAAAATGAAATAAACTATTTTAAATAGCTTATTACAAACCCGTGCCTCTAGTAGGTAACTCAACATAGAAAACAATGGTCTCGAGCAGGGGTGTCTGGCTTTGTAAGTCAATCAGTTTCAGTTGCAGATCTGTCGGTGCACTCCTCAGAGTCAGTAAAAAAAAACATTTCGAAATCTGCTTCTCTGCCGGAACAAGCGTTGTCTTATTTAGTTTTAAATGGCGATTTGTACCATATCTTCCACTCGTTTTGCTATTGTCATGCGAGAAAGACTGATGGCTTTAACTGCATTTTTTTTAACATTAATTCCTTTCATCACTGCTAGCAACCACTTTTTTAACACTTCATTTCTGAACTCGGATGCAAGCAGCTCTGTAGTTCGCCCTTACCATCAAAACTCATTTTCTTGTCTCTTTTTGGTAAATATTTTCGCCAATGGCTCAAATGACTCAACTAGGCGTCAATTAACTTATTCTCAGCGTCATTAGCCAACAATGTCTGCATATTTTTTAATGTTTTGGTTTACAGTGTATTTTTATGTTGTGATCTTAAAAAGCAGCCAGAAAATTAAAAGCAGTCACATTTTCTGAACAAATCTAATCAATGTTGGATTATTATTAAAAAAAAGCCAAGATCTGTCCACTTTGTCTTGAAGCTCCTACATTTAGAGTCTACTCGCATTGACACCAAAGGAACATGAACCAAAAGAATGCATTAATGATGCCCAGTGTTATACACCCAAGATGTCAAGGACATGGCCAGCTTGGCAGTAGCTGCATTGTCCAAGAAAAAAAAATAACTGTCAACTATTGTCGCCAAAAAATAAATGTTGTGTTCTTTAGAAAAGTAATATGACTACTATATGACTATTCGACTATATTAGATTAGAATGAAATCCATTCATCTCTAACGTAGGGAAAATGCATTTTCACCCTTTTTATTTTTATTTTCAACACTTTGTTCCGATGTTCGGCGGGCCGGATGAAACCATGTCGCGGGCCGTAGTTTGGGCATCACTGGCCTAGACAATTTTTTTTAAATAGGGGCGTTCATTATAACTTTCAAAATGAAGGACTCACGTGTTTTTATAAAGTTTAGGAATGATAATTACACATTTGTAACTTATAAATGAAACTTGTTCTATTTAGATTTCGTATTCTGTGGTGTCATTTAATTAACTTATGTGTTTAGAGGTGCAATGAAAATCAAAATCCACCACCTGCGGGCAATAGTTATGTCTGCGATGGAAGAGGCAAAATATGTAGGTCGCAGCTGGGGCTACGTATCCACGTGAAATATTTTATTTCTATTTAACATTTTTAGATTATTAGTGAAGCTCATTAAAGACTGCTAATGCCTTCCTTCGCCAATTAGATTCAATGTACTACAATCAGATGTTTGACCAGATGAACAACTTACCATGCCTTCCTTCGCCAATTAGATTCAATGAAATACAACCGGATGTTTGACCAGATGAACAACTTACCATGCCTTCCTTCGCCAATTAGATTCAATGAAATACAACCGGATGTTTGACCAGATGAACAACTTGCCATGCCTTCCTTCGCCAATTAGATTCAATGAAATACAACCGGATGTTTGACCAGATGAACAACTTGCCATGCCTTCCTTCGCCAATTAGATTCAATGAAATACAACCGGATGTTTGACCAGATGAACAACTTGCCATGCCTTCCTTCGCCAATTAGATTCAATGAAATACAACCGGATGTTTGACCAGATGAGCAACTTACCATGCCTTCCCTCCGTCGACATCGTCTGGAGTCTGGGGCAGAGGTTTCCCCGCAGGTTCTGGTAACAGAAACGCCAAGGAGCCTGCTACAACAGACAGCGAACCAAAGACGATCAAGGGTAGAGATTTGGATATAACCTGAAGGTCCAAGAAAATGGTGGCCAATATACCTCCGATACTGGTTGACATTGAAGCTACGCCCATGCCAATACTCCTGTAGATTATAAGACAATGGAGGGTTAACTTCTTTTAAATATATAAATATATATATATATATATATATATATATATATATATATATATCACATTCAATCGTGTAGTTTCAATTACAAGATTCATTTCAAATAAGTTAATAACTAATGTCTTAATATTTTAAATTAAATTTCACAAATTTAGACAATCTACACACAACAAGGATTAAGGGAGATAATCTTTCTTAATGCGTTCTTACAGTGAAACATCGGTTGTGTCCCTGGAATTTTTCTAAGATTTCAAACTATTGTTCGAATAACTGGCTATTTGGCTATTCTAACAACGCGGATTTATTAAACTAACCTAACAACAGTAGGAAACAGTTCAGCTGCCATTAAATAAATAATGGCATACGACGCTGTGATGCAAAACTTCCCAACCATAGCCAGGATAATGTTTACAGTGGCGGGATCTAAAACATAACAATGTAGAATGTGCAAAAATGACATGGATAGGTTAGACACTAAAATCTGCCCTAATATGTTGACAAGCACATATAATGCATAGTTTAAGCTCTTTTAACATGTAAAATATATTAGCCTTCAGTGGCGTAGCTAGGGTGGGTGGGGAGGGGGAGAATTAGAAAATACCCCCGGGCCCCCTACTTGAGGGGGTGGGGCCCAAATGAGTGTTTGTTTACATTAAAAATTAAATATTACTCAGAATGCAAGGGCACCCCCAAAGAGGTCAAGCCCCCCGTGCCCCCAAACTATGAAAAATTCCTTGCTATGCCTCTATTAGCCTTGCAGATACCCACTTCGGAATATTAAGATCATGAGCGATTAGTTACATAAAGAACATAAAGTCCCGCCTTTGTAGCAAAAGAATCTGGAGAGTACTTAGGTACTGCGTATGCACCCTCCCCCCTTCCCTTTACAAGCCAGATCCGAACCCATCGGTTTCCTGCCTTCTGGCTAGCAGACAAGAAGAACAGCGCTTAGCAAATGTGTAGCATACATTAAATTGCTCAAGGCCTTGAGACGTCAAAGACTTTTTTACATGACTCTTTCGTGAGCAATAAAGTAAAAAGTTCCCCCTTTCAGACCTTACGATCTATGGGGCAGATGATGTTAAGGTCATCTGTTTCTTTGGTCAACGGTTAACGAGCAGGGTGTTATGTGGCCAGTACAACGACCAACCGCCTTTACTTTCCCCAACTAAAGTCAGGTACCCATTAGAGTTGGGTGGACTCAGGGGTGCCCTAAAAATCCAGAAATTCAAAATCCCAGTCTTCATCGGGATTCGAACCCAGGACCTCAGGTTTGGAAGCCAAGCGCTTAACCGTTTGACCACCACGCACCCCCTCCCCCTTTTCGTGAGCAATACTAAATATAATTATTTTTTTACAATAGAAACAAATTTCATGTTTGTATCATGTGTTTCCCTTTTTATGTCATTGTTTGAGGCAGTAAAAAGGCTTGAAATGTTTAGTACATTATTATAGCTTTTAATAGCGCTACTTTCATGCTTATAGCATGCTCAGAGCGCTTTTGGTCCAATCTCATTTGTGGACCAGTGATGGGGAAGGGGGTATCTAGGAGTTGGTTTTCCCTGCTGCCATTAGGCGCTCAGTAAACACAACTCTGCCCGAGTCGGGTGTCGAACCTCGAGCCAAGCCAAGCCAAGTTTAAGCGCACTTGGCCTCTCTACCACACTTCCCACCATAGTATAGCATAGATTGATTCGATAATAGGAGAAACAGAAGAACTAGTTTCTGAAACTTACCTCTGTTGCTGGGTATACATTCGGATAGAATGCAAGCGATGCCTCCCACGTACATAGAGAGAATTAGTGGCCACCTGCGCCCAACTCTGTTCAGCAGAAGTATGCAAAGAGCATAGGCGGGTATCTCAACAGCTCCAGCAATAAAAAAATTCAGGTAAGGGCTGCCTATATGAAATAGAAAGGTTATATAGAAGAGAAAAACCATTTGAAAAGTAAGATTACATTGAATAGATAGATTATATGGAAAAGTAAGATTACATTGAATAGATAGATTATATGGAAAAGTAAGATTACATTGAATAGATAGATTGTATGGAAAAGTAAGATTACATCGAATAGATAGATTATATGGAAAAGTAAGATTACATTGAATACATAGATTATATGGAAAAGTAAGATTACATTGAATACATAGATTATATGGAAAAGTAAGATTACATCGAATAGATAGATTATATGGAAAAGTAAGATTACATTGAATACATAGATTATATGGAAAAGTAAGATTACATTGAATACATAGATTATATGGAAAAGTAAGATTACATCGAATAGATAGATTATATGGAAAAGTAAGATTACATTGAATACATAGATTATATGAAAAAGTAAGATTACATTGAATAGATAGATTATATGAAAAAGTAAGATTACATTGAATATAAATAGATTATATGAAAAAGAGGCGCAGTGACTGACTTGGTTTCCGAACAGAGGGGTCCCTCCGATTTTCAAGCCTCTGAGCCCATCTAGCTCTAATGGTACCTGACATTAGTTGGGCAAAAATAAAGGCGGTTAGTCGTTGTGCTGGGCACATAACACCCTCGCTAGCCTTGGGACACAGAAATAAATGACCTTGACATCTTCTGCCCCATAGATCGCATTGCCCGAAAGGGGAACTTTACTATTTTATGGAAATGAAATATTATATGGCATAGATAGATTATATGGAATATAGAGATTACAATGAATATAGAGATTACATAGAATAGAGAGATAATAATAATGGCATTTCCCTTGATAGCTTTTACTTAGCAAGAAGATTAGACTAAAGTTTTCATATGAGCCCTAATTGATCTGTTCGGTCAAAGTTGTAAACCAAGGTGTTTTACTGACCTTTTATTTAAGTGTGGTCAAGACATAGATACATTTCCTTTAGATCCCTGTTTAATGTCAGATTTTCTTTAGAGATATTTAATTTCAGATTTTCTTTAGAAATGTTTAATGTCAGATTTTCTTTAGAGATGTTTAATTTCAGATTTTCTTTAGAAATGTTTAATGTCAGATTTTCTTTATAGATGTTTAATTTCAGATTTTCGTTATAGATGTTTAATGTCAGATGTTCTTTGGAGATGTTTAATGTCAGATGTTCTTTAGAGATGTTTAATGTCAAATGGTATTTAAGGATGTTTAATGGCAGTTGTTCTTTAGAGATGTTTAATGTAAGATGGTATTTAGAGATGTTTAATGTAAGATGGTCTTTAGTGATGTTAATGTAAGATGGTCTTTAGAGATGTTCAATGTTAGATGGTCATTAGAGATCTATTTTAGAGATTTTTAATGTCAGATGGTATTTTTAGGGATGTTTAATGTCAGATGGTCTTTAGATATGTTTAATGTCAGATAGTCTTTATAGATGTTTAAATTCAGATGGTATTTAGAGATGTTTAATGTCAGATGGTATTTAGAGATAGGGGTACTTTTAGAGTCTCACAAAATCCCGAATTGAAAATTTTTGGATTCAAATACGAATCAAACTGTTAAGAAAGTTTATATATGTTTTAACGATATCTATCTATCTTATGATGAATGGTGGCCATTGTATTGAAAAGTAGCGAAGGCTGTATTGCATACATTTTTCAATCTTGTAAAGCCCCTTACAGACATTCATTAAAGGGAGAGAACAGAAGTTGGATATTGTAGGTTTGTAAGCCTCAGTTGTCTTTCATTAAAGCACAAATATTACCCCCCTTCCCCTACTGATTAGAAAATACACACTCCTTGATATTTCCAGTTTCAGCAAGCAAGATATTTTTTTAAAAATAATACTTAAAATAAAAATAAAGCTTAAATAAGGGAAAGAACTGCACATTTACAATTCTTTAAAATGTTTTTTTTTTCTTTTCTATATCAAACAACAGTTAATGACCACTAATTAATTAATCATTTGGTTAATTTTTGTTATATATTTATGTTTGTCAGGAACAATAGATAATTTTGCAAAGCTTATATAAGTTTTGTAATAATATTGCTGAACATACAAAGTGTTTGTTGCACTTATCCTATGTACTCCAGACGTACTTTCAAGGCATAAGATATATACATTCATGTGTTATGTGTTGATGTCAGCCAACATGTTCAATGCTCTAATGACACAGGAGTTGATAAAGGGAGGAAAGAACAAGTATATTTTTTTTTTGGGCATCTGGAATAAGAAATGTGCATTGTGTCTTGTGGGAAGTGTGGTCAAGAGGCTAAGTACGCTTTAAACTGGCTTGACTGCATCCGACTCGAGTTGTGTTTGCTGAACGCCCAGAGACAGCACGGAAAGCCTTCTCTTAGATACCTCCCACTGGTCCACAAATGAGATTTGGACCATAGCGCTCTGAGCATGCCATAAGCATAAAAGTAGTGCTATATATAAAAGCTATAAGTATTAGTTTGTATTATTGGGTTGAGTAATTTAATATGTTGTTATTATATATTTAGTATAGTTTATAAGTACCTGCCAGATTCTCGGTGTTAAGTGACAGTCCATAGTAGACTAGAGAGTTGATAAGTCTGGAAGACAAAGACATGATAATGTTTTTAGAGGCCCCCGAAAGGGGAAGACACGCTATTAGTTTTGTGCTGATTGTCTGTCTGCCAGTCCGTCCCGTTTAGATCTCGTAAACTAGAAAAGATAATGAAAATCAGACATCACAATATTTTAGACCATTCAAAGTTCTGATGCAACGGCTGCCTTTTTTTTTTTCTGAAAGCGAAAAATCTAATTTTTTAAATCACTTATGCAGGCAGTTTTTTTCATAAAAAATACACTAGAGCAATAAGCTAGATATAATTTAAAACAACAATGAATGAGTAGCTTTTCATATCGCATTAACTAGAGCCATATGCACTGAAACAGTCGGGAATCAAACAGTGAAGCGTTTCCTCTTTTTAGTCTTTTCTCTTGACCCTCTTCAAAACAATTAGATAATCATTATAAGGTTCACATTTCACTGCACATTCGCTTTCAGCTATCCTCTGGTATGCTGGGGCACCACACAAGATCTGTCAACCTTCTTTCTCCATTCTTGTCTTTCATTTGCTTTGATAGAATTTCATTCTGATGTTCTTTCTAAACATACTGAAACCTGCCTTTTTACCTGCTTGGGTGGACCACTTCGGAGGCATAATTTGAGTTTTGTTTCCACAATGTTTACGACAAGAAGAAGGCAGAAATGGATTGTCTTTTTGTATTGCAAAAATCTCTCATGATGGAAAACATAAAGTAGTCCTAAGCGTGGACCTATTTACGTTAGGTCAATCTGATATAAGACGCTTTGGATAAACTCTATTATCAGTGGCGTAGCTATGGTGTGGGCATAACATAACATATATGTTATATGAGCATATAACCTACATTAGTATTATCATGGTAGAGACATAAATAACAGCAAGAGCATTAGTTTCACCTTCCAAGTCTTACGATCAATGAGGGAATCTGTTTCTATGACTGACGAGGTCTACGAGGACCTCATGTGGCCAGCACAACTACCAGGAACCTTTACTTCCCCATTAAAGTTGGGTGGATTCAGGGGCGTCCTAAAAACATTAAGCTTAAAATTCAAGTCTTCTTGAGGCTGATGGTATAAGAAACCAAGTGTTCTACCACTCCGACACCATGACCAAATAAGGAAAAAGGGCTACAAATCCTACAATATGTTGAGTGTGTACGTACCTGTTAAACCAAATATTAAAAGAGAGCTTGGCCATTTTCCACGTGTTGACACAATCAATAAAGTAATAGTTCCGCGTGGAGGCTACTGCTGAATCTTCTTTTAGCGACTTGAAGATGTTCTTGTCTATCTCAACGCCGTTTTCTTTGGCGGCTCGGGTAATGACCTTCTCTGCTTCAATATCCTTACCATGTGAGAGAAGCCATCGTATGGACTCAGGTAAAAACCTACCCAGAAACAAATTCAAAACAAAACAAAAAAAAAATCTGGTACTTAAACTTTGTTATAAATATTTTACAATTTAAAGGAGATACAAGTTAAAGATAAAGATTAACAATGCAGCCAATAGTCCTACAGGAAGGTTTCAAGTGGACAGAAAAATAGAGAAGTGCAGAACTTAGAGAGGAAGTGGAGATGATTGGTCACACCCTTAGAAAAGATACCAACAACAGAGCTAGATAGGCCTTAGAGTGGAACCCCCCAGGGAACAAGACGCAGAGGAAGACCAAAAAGAACATGGCGACGCAGTGTACTTGAAGAAGCAGAGAACATCGGGAAGAGCTGGGAAACCAAAAAAAAACAAACTAGACCGTGGAGAGTGGCGTTTTTTGGTCAAGGCCCAATGTTCCATGAGGAACTCAAAGGAGTGATGATGATGATGATGATGAATGGTGTCAGAAGTGAGATTAATACTAACCTCCAATACAAAGTAAACTAGGACATGACACAGATACATATATTATAAATGTAAGTCCTACCACCAATCAATCAAGTCATAACACCAAAGTACACTAGATAGTAAAACTATAGTATCGAGTCACATTAGCAAATAAAACTACATAATCGATTCTTACCACCAATACAGACTAAAAAGAACTACAGGGAATGTGATGGCCATTTCCAGGTATCGCCACTCTCGAATCAAGTAAGCCATGCCTGCAAGGGTCATGAAACCGATACTGTAGAAGCCCTGAATGACGAAACCCACAAAGACCCTGTACATCGGGCCAACCAGTTCTGTGGCTGCAAACATAAAACATGCAAATACATCTTTTGGCTTAACTTTGACGATTTTTGTTTTGGCCCTAATATTTAGTCGAGTTGAAGTATAATTACCGCTACTGGAAAGAGGTATAAGTATGCACCCTGTATCCCGTAATAATTTAGACGAAATATATAAAGCACATCTTCCTATAGCTTAGCATATTTTCTATTTAAAACAAAACTATTTTCGACTAACTCATGGTTGATGAAATAATTTTTACATTGTTTTTAATTGATTCATGGGTTATCTTCGAAAATGAAAAATTATACTATGTGACTGTAATAGTAGGCTAGTAGACACTAACAAACACTTTCTTGCTCTCTTTATTCATGTTAGATCGTCTATATATATATAGGCCTAAAAGGAATTTAATTATCCCCCCCCCCATCTGTTAATTAGCACATTCTTTCTACATGTCAGCAATGTGGGTTACTGGGTTACAATAACGAGACGGGCCTGACAAAACAATAACATTTACTATCACAGTTTCAACTTGGATCCGAGAATAGGAAATTGGAGAAAAAATGTGAAAAAAGATTTTACCCAGACAGACAGACAGACTGACTGAGTTTTCATTTACTTTTTAAATATGATTTATGCTGAATATTGTATCCATAGGCATGGTAACGTTGCTTAATACTCAGATGAATGTAATGCACTTCTTCCCTTCGCACGCATCCACAAACTTATAGGCTACTAATCAAAACCTTTATTTACACTCCTTCATATATATAGACCATCATATGTAAGTAATTTTCTTTTGATTTTAGGTAACACAGTTATCTATTTATCTATCTATCTATCTATCTATCTATCTATCTATCTATCTATCTGTCTGATTGTCTGTCTGTCTGTCTATATATCTATGTTTTTCTGTCTGTATTTTTGTCTATCTATCTATCTATCTATCTATCTATCTATCTATCTATCTATCTATCTATCTATCTATCTATCTGTCTATCTGTCTATCTATCTATCTATCTATCTATCTATCTATCTAGGCATTTTGTCAATTCGTCATTCTACATATCTCTTGCAGTCTGTCCAATCACTGTTCTATTTGCTTGTGTCTGGGTTTTTTTTCTTACATAAAGTGTAAGTCACAAGAAACGCCCCAGTATGAGCGGCGCCCTGGCAGAAGTACATCGGCAAGAATACGTACATATTAGGGGCGAAGGAAGCCACTGTTCCAGCTATAAGAAGCAGCAAGCAGCCTATAAAGAACATAGGCCTCCGACCAAATCTGAAAGATTGAAGTCACATTTTCTATAACAAAACAAATTTCTCAGCAATAGATTTCACACAACCAACGTTATTTATAATGACTAGATAATTAAGTCCTATCTATCAAACTAGCTATTCAGTATTTCAAATGTAATTGCAAATTTGTTATTTAGATCAATAATGCTATCTACAGATGAAACAAATTCACATATTTTGCTCTTCTTAAAAATCGTAACTATATAAGCTATCTTGGATAAGTTCCGTTTATACGATTTACTTAACTCTAGTGAAATGGGTCTTTCTTTGGCTCTTAAGGCAGACTGTTACGGAAAGGTATTGTATTTACATAATGTAGTACATATTTACCCAGACCCACATTGTTAAATACATTCTTAAACACAAATAGCTACATTATAGAAGTTCTAGGTTTACAGGCACGTATTAAAAGCTAGTGAGTTGGTATAACTGACCTGTCCGAAAGCTGGCCAAATATAACAGCGCCGGACAATCTTCCCGCAAAGAAGATAGACTTCGAGGTTCGAATCCAGAATTTTTCTCCACACACCAATGAAAACTAATATTGAAAACAAAATTATATTATTTAATATGATCTGATTTTTTAATTTTTTTTTACAATCTGCAGTTTTAACAATTAAATGAGCTTAAAACGAGCCTCTTTTTCAAACTAAGTAAGGCTTGCATCAACACCCCAGTACATATCAGTACATCTCATTTATCTCAGTATATATATATATATATATATATATATATATATATATATATATATATATATATATATATATATATCAGTACATCTCATTTATCTCAGTATATATCAGTGCATCTCATTTATGTCAGTATGTATCAGTGCATCTCATTTATGTCAGTATATATCAGTATATCTCATTTATTTCAGTATTTATCAGTACATCTCATTTATCTCAGTATATATCAGTGCATCTCATTTATCTCAGTATATATCAGTATATCTCATTTATTTCAGTATTTATCAGTACATCTCATTTATCTCAGTATATATCAGTACATCTCATGTATCTCAGTATATATCAATATTTCTCATTTATCTTAGTATATATCAGTACATCTCATTTATCTCAGTACATATCAGTACATCTCATTTGTCTCAGTATATATATCAGTACATCTCATTTATCTCAGTACGTATGAGTACATCTCATTTATCTCAGTGTATATCAGTACATCTCATGTATCTCAGTATATATCAATATTTCTCATTTATCTTAGTATATATCAGTACATCTCATTTATCTCAGTACATATCAGTACATCTCATTTGTCTCAGTATATATATCAGTACATCTCATTTATCTCAGTACATATCAGTACTTCTCAGTACATCTAATGTGAACAAGAACAAGAGTTCTAATATTAAATTGTATTATTTAATTATCAAATGTTTGGTTCAATCATTTAGTTAAGTAAATATTGAATTCATATAAAAATTTACATGAACCATATATTCCCAGCTCCAACTGTTCCATTAGTTGTTGTTTTTATATTACGGGTCCTTGTGGCTGAATGATAAAGCTCTTGGCTGCCGAATCGTGGGCGACAGAGTTCGAATCCACCCAACTCTAATGGGGTAACTGACGTTTGGGAAGTAAGGGCGGTTGGTCTTTCTGCTGGCCACATGATATTCTCGTTAACCATCAGCCAGAGAAACAGATGATATTTACATCATCTTACACAACTCTCAAGGTCTACACATGGTTAATTTTTTTTTTTGACTACAGAAGATGGCCACTAGAAGTTAATGTTATATATTAACTTTTAGAATCAGAGCGTAATGGATTATTTTTTAAGTCTTACGAACAAATAGTGTTAAGACCATGCATCTAGGCTTCCATTACAAGTGGTTGAAGATGGCACTTTTAACATGTCTCTCTCCAGGGGCGGACTGGCTATATGGGCAAACGGGCAAATGCCCGGTGGGCCGGTACCAAATGGGCCGGTCTGGTCGCGACCAAAGAAAAAAAACATTTCAATGCAGACAACTTAAAAAAAAAGTGACAGCAGCAAGACACAAAAGCCCGAACACGTTTTCTTTTTTTTAATTATTATTACAATTAATTTTGTTTTGAAATTCAACAAGAATATCAAGAATAATACACTATCTGTACGTATTGTCATTTGCAAAACGTTAGACTGTACTTTCTGCTATGCACGAGCAGCATAGACTGCTTTGATGTCTTCGAGGCTGTGTTTGGCCTAATCATTTTGCTGGTCGGCATGGACCTTTGAGGGCGCTCCCAATTTTTTTTGCTCCTTCCCTCCCCCGTATTCTGATGGTTCCATTGTCAGTTAACGAAAAAGAGGGATGAGAGAGGTTAAGTTAGGAAACATTGATATAACGCAGCAAAAGAAATTAAATAAAAAAAATAGGCGCTACATTAACAATACTTAATAGAAATAAACTTGAACACATACACACAGCCGCGAAATTATTTTAATAGTTTTCATCATTAATGACTTCATACTAAGCATAAGTTTGCCATTAATTATAATAGTATACAAATTTGAGACAAAAAGAAAATCTGCTGCCGATGACAAACGCAGACGACGAAAACAAAATCAAAATCAACCACCTGCGGACAATGGTTATGCTTGGCAAAATATGTAGGTCACAGCTGGGGCTGCGCAGCCACGGGAAATACTGTATTCCTCACTAATCTTCGGACTCGAAGACAAGCCTTATATATAAAAATTTATTTAGATATAGTTTTTTTTAAATTAAATACTATTTTTCTAAGCCTTAATTTATATTTTAAATAATGGGTCATGGTATATTCATATATATACAAATGCGTTTTTCAGAATGTACTAGGACGAAGCAAGAGCTTTTCAAATTAAGTAAGTACCTCTTTAACCGTTCTGCTTTCTGTTATCTTTTAATGAAATGGTATGCCAGGAAACAAATGATTTAGCATATTTTAAGTCACAGATCAACATGCATGACTAGATTGACACATGAAATGCGTAGGACGTAACAATCTTATTTTTTAAGAAACGTCTGTAATCTATAAATAATACCAAAAGCTTCAAACTCATGAGTCTGCTATTGTATTGTTTATAGTTTCCAGACTACATACATGTATAAATAGAGTACATTATGTAATCATACGAATGCATCCATCCAGTTTTCGATGCGTTATCAAACTTTATATATTTTGTAGAGAATTAGGCTTACACCAATAATATAACACATGGGCGTAGTCGGGAGGGAGGGGTTCAAACCATCACTTGCATCAGACCTCAATGTCTGAAAGGGAAACTTTACTTACTGCCCCAGTGCAGCCAACTGAAGCAATCTACAGTCACCAAATTTCATGAGCGTAGCCAAAAAGGGTTTTGTGGTTACCCTCCCCCCTCTAATACAAAATCTAAAGCATTTTACCATTTTCTACCAGTCGCTGAACTCCAGTGAATAACAAATTTAGTTTTTGAATTTTTTTAGCGGAAAAGTAGCAGGCTAATTGCACTGTATATACATCAGAATATGTATTTTAAAGCTTAAAATAACGGAAATGATGCTTGGTTCCGGGGCTTCGCCCCTGACCCCACTGGCCCGGGGGGGGGGGTACATCGCTCCCCTGGACTCCCTACCTGTCCCTTGGTGGTGTGTACTGTCTTTCCACTAATTATAGGAAGAGAGTATTTTAGGGTAGAAAAAACGTTTGAAAGAATGAAAGATCAGAATGTAATGAAGATTAACTACATATATATATATAAATATATTTAAATTGCGGAGTGGGGTAAAAATCCCCCCACCCCCCGAAAATGTATGACATGCCATTTGTAGGCCTGTTTATATGGTAATGCTCGGGCCAATTTTGAAACCCAGTCCGCCCCGGTCTCTCTCTCTCTCTCTCTCTTTCTCTCTCTTATCATCCAAGTCGGGCATAGACGTTTTCAAGATCAGAAGCACGGTCTTCAATTTTTATAAATAATCCGTTAGTTCTTAATGATTTTCTAAATTTCTATTTGCTAATACATTTTTCAACTTCATTCCCAGTTGAAGCCTCATGGGGGTTGGGGAAGGCGCTATTTTAGTTTCTGAAAAAGAGAGAAAGTGAGAGAGGGGGAGAGAGAGAGAGATGAATACTAATTACCTCAGATGTTATTGTCTCCGCGTAATCCGCTTTAGAGAATTCGTATCCATCCTGGCAGGACACGACTCCCTTTGAGTTGTTAGCCATCGAATGCTCACTCAGGTTTCCTTTGTAGCCGCTTCTGTAGCCCGACAGCACCACCTCCACATCATACTGGTAGCAGGAAGAGCCTTCTGGAAGAAACATCTTCAGCTTGTCTTCCGCCGTTAAGTTTTCCAGCGGCGTGCCTGTGAGGTTTAACTCGGACGTTTTACAGTGGAAAGCAGGGGCGGCCCCGATGAAGACCATGTTCAGAGCGTGCCAGGCGGATACAACAGAGAACATGCAGACCATGAAAAACCTGATCTTCTGGTAACGCCCGAATTCCCCTAACATTTTCATCAGTTCGTCGAAGTGCATTTTATTGCCCTTATTAGCTTTAGTAATGAGACAAACAGATGTAGTGTAGTGAAATACTATTGACAGATTATGTCAGTTTCATAAATGTTTGAAAGTTGCTTGTAAAGTGATATACTTGAATGCAGCATGTAATGCCGCAGCCAGATGAGCAGATCATTGGAGCAGATCATTGGAGCTGATCTATGAAGATAGAATTATTAAATTGATTGACTTCTGCAGAAAAACAAAACACAAAAGCATAAATAAGAGTTTAGTCTGTTTTTGATATATTTACTTTTAAAAATCATATAAAAAAACTGAGACGCTTGGCTACCTGTGAAGGGGTCTTGAGGTTCGACACCTGACTTGAGCAGAGTTATGTTTACTGAGCGTCTAAAGGCAGCACGAAAAAACTACTGTTATATTTACCTGCCACTGGTCCACAAATGAGATTGGACCATAGCACTCTGAGCATGCTATAAGCATGAAATTAGCACTATATTTAAGCTATAATTATGATTAAAACAAGTATTTTTACTGTTTAAGACTTTGATTTTTAATACTCAAATAAATACATTCTAGGTGGTGTAAACGCTTTAAGAGAGATCTAGGTGGTGAAAACGATTTCAGAGAGATCTAGGTGGTGAAAACGATTTGAGAGAGATCTAGGTGGTGAAAACGATTTAAGAGAGATCTAGGTGGTGAAAACTATTTGAGAGAGATCTAGGTGGTGAAAACGATTTGAGAGAGATCTAGGTGGTGAAAAAGATTTGAGAGAGATCTAGGTGGTGAAAATGATTTGAGGGAGATCAAGTTGTTGAAAACGATTTGAGAGAGATCTTGGTGGTGAAAACGATTTGATAGAGATCTAGGTGGTGAAAACGATTTGAGAGAGATCTAGGTGGTGAAAACGATTTGAGAGATATCTAGGTGGTGAAAACGATTTGAGAGAGATCTAGGTGTTGAAAACGATTTGAGAGAGATCTAGGTGGTGAAAACGATTTGAGAGAGATCTAGGTGGTAAAAACGATTTGAGAGAGATCTAGGTGGTGTAAACGATTTGAGAGAGATCTAGGTGGTTAAAACGATTTGAGAGAGATCTAGGTGGTGAAAACGATTTGAGAGAGATCTAGGTGGTGAAAATGATTTGAGAGAGATCTAGGTGGTGAAAACGATTTGAGAGAGATCTAGGTGGTGAAAATGATTTGAGAGAGATCTAGGTGGTAAAAACGATTTGAGAGAGATCTAGGTGTTGAAAACGATTTGAGAGAGATCTAGGTGGTAAAAACGATTTGAGAGAGATCTAGGTGGTGAAAACGATTTGAGAGAGATCTAGGTGGTGTAAACGATTTGAGAGAGATCTAGGTGGTGTAAACGATTTGAGAGAGATCTAGGTGGTGTAAACGATTTGAGAGAGATCTAGGTGGTGTAAACGATTTGAGAGAGATCTAGGCGGTGAAAACGATTTGAGAGAGATCTAGGTGGTGAAAACGATTTCAGAGAGATCTAGGTGGTGAAAACGATTTGAGAGAGATCTAGGTGGTGAAAACGATTTAAGAGAGATCTAGGTGGTGAAAACTATTTGAGAGAGATCTAGGTGGTGAAAACGATTTGAAATAGATCTAGGTGGTGAAAAAGATTTGAGAGAGATCTAGGTGGTGAAAATGATTTGAGGGAGATCAAGTTTGTTGAAAACGATTTGAGAGAGATCTAGGTGGTAAAAACGATTTGAGAGAGATCTAGGTGGTAAAAACGATTTGAGAGAGATCTAGGTGGTGAAAACGATTTGAGAGAGATCTAGGTGGTAAAAACGATTTGAGAGAGATCTAGGTGTTGAAAACGATTTGAGAGAGATCTAGGTGGTAAAAACGATTTGAGAGAGATCTAGGTGGTAAAAACGATTTGAGAGAGATCTAGGTGGTGAAAACGATTTGAGAGAGATCTAGGTGGTGTAAACGATTTGAGAGAGATCTAGGTGGTGTAAACGATTTGAGAGAGATCTAGGTGGTGTAAACGATTTGAGAGAGATCTAGGTGGTGTAAACGATTTGAGAGAGATCTAGGCGGTGAAAACGATTTGAGAGAGATCTAGGTGTTGAAAACGATTTGAGAGAGATCTAGGTGTTGAAAACGATTTGAGAGAGATCTAGGTGGTGAAAACGATTTGAAAGAGATCTAGGTGGTGAAAACGATTTGAGAGAGATCTAGGTGGTAAAAACGATTTGAGAGAGATCTAGGTGGTAAAAACGATTTGAGGGAGATCTAGGTGGTGAAAACGATTTGAGAGAGATCTAGGTGGTAAAAACGATTTGAGAGAGATCTAGGTGGTGAAAACGATTTGAGAGAGATCAAGTTGTTGAAAACGATTTGAGAGAGATCTAGGTGGTGAAAACGATTTGAGAGAGATCTAGGTGGTAAAAACGATTTGAGAGAGATCTAGGTGGTGAAAACGATTTGAGAGAGATCTAGGTGTTGAAAACGATTTGAGAGAGATCTAGGTGTTGAAAACGATTTGAGAGAGATCTAGGTGGTAAAAACGATTTGAGAGAGATCTAGGTGGTGAAAACGATTTGAGAGAGATCTAGGTGGTGTAAACGATTTGAAAGAGATCTAGGTTGTAAAAACGATTTGAGAGAGATCTAGGTGGTGTAAACGATTTGAGAGAGATCTAGGTGGTGAAAATGATTTGAGAGAGATCTAGGTGGTGAAAACGATTTGAGAGAGATCTAGGTGGTGAAAACGATTTCAGAGAGATCTAGGTGGTAAAAACGATTTGAGAGAGATCTACGTGGTGAAAACGATTTGAGAGAGATCTAGGTGGTGAAAATGATTTGAGAGAGATCTAGGTGGTGAAAACGATTTGAGAGAGATCTAGGTGTTGAAAACGATTTGAGAGAGATCTAGGTGGTGAAAACGATTTGAGAGAGATCTAGGTGGTAAAAACGATTTGAGAGAGATCTAGGTGGTGTAAACGATTTGAGAGAGATCTAGGTGGTGTAAACGATTTGAGAGAGATCTAGGTGGTGTAAACGATTTGAGAGAGATCTAGGTGGTGTAAACGATTTGAGAGAGATCTAGGTAGTAAAACGATTTGAGAGAGATCTAGGTGGTGAAAACGATTTGAGAGAGATCTAGGTGGTGTAAACGATTTGAGAGAGATCTAGTTGGTGTAAACGATATGAGAGAGATCTAGGTGGTAAAAACCATTTGAGAGAGATCTAGGTGGTGAAAACGATTTGAGAGAGATCTAGGTGGTGTAAACGATTTGAGAGAGATCTAGGTGGTGTAAACGATTTGAGAGAGATCTAGGTGGTGTAAACGATTTGAGAGAAATCTAGGTGGTGTAAACGATTTGAGAGAGATCTAGGTGGTGAAAACGATTTGAGAGAGATCTAGGTGGTGTAAACGATTTGAGAGAGATCTAGGAGGTGTAAACGATTTGAGAGAGATCTAGGTGGTGTAAACGATTTGAGAGAGATCTGGGTGGTGAAAATGATTTGAGACAGATCTAGGTGGTGAAAACGATTTGAGAGAGATCTAGGTGGTGAAAACGATTTGAGAGAGATCTAGGTGGTAAAAACGATTTGAGAGAGATCTAGGTGTTGAAAACGATTTGAGAGAGATCTAGGTGGTGTAAACGATTTGAGAGAGATCTAGGTGGTGAAAATGATTTGAGACAGATCTAGGTGGTGAAAACGATTTGAGAGAGATCTAGGTGGTGAAAACGATTTGAGAGAGATCTAGGTGGTGTAAACGATTTGAGAGAGATCTAGGTGGTGTAAACGATTTGAGAGAGATCTAGGTGGTGTAAACGATTTGAGAGAGATCTAGGTGGTAAAAACGATTTGAGAGAGATCTAGGTGGTGAAAACGATTTGAGAGAGATCAAGGTGGTGTAAACGATTTGAGAGAGATCTAGGTGGTGTAAACGATTTGAGAGAGATCTAGGTGGTGTAAACGATTTGAGAGAGATCTAGGTGGTGTAAACGATTTGAGAGAGATCTAGGTGGTGTAAACGATTTGAGAGAGATCTAGGTGGTGTAAACGATTTGAGAGAGATCTAGGTGGTGAAAACAACTTGAGGGAGATCTAGGTGGTGAAAACGATTTGAGAGTGATCTAGGTGGTGAAAACGATTTGAGAGAGATCCAGGTGGTGAAAACGATTTAAGAGAGATCTAGGTGGTGTTAACGATTTAAGAGAGATTCAGGTGGTGAAAATGATTTGAGGGAGATCTAGGTGGTGAAAACGATTTGAGAGAGATCTAGGCGGTGAAAACGATTTGAGGGAGATCTAGATAGTAAAAACGATTTGAGAGAGATCTAGGTGGTGAAAACGATTTGAGAGAGATCTAGGTGGTGAAAACGATTTGAGAGAGATCTATGTGGTGAAAACGATTTAAGAAAGTTCTAGGTGGTGAAAACAATTTAAGAGATCAAGTTGTTGAAAACGATTTGAGAGAGATCTAGGTGGTGAAAACGATTTGAGAGAGATCTAGGTGGTGAAAACGATTTGATAGATATCTAGGTGGTGTAAACGATTTGAGAGAGATCTAGGTGGTGTAAACGATTTGATAGATATCTAGGTGGTGTAAACGATTTGAGAGAGATCTAGGTGGTGTAAACGATTTAAGAGAGATCTAGGTGGTGTAAACGATACAAGGGAGATCTAGGTGGTAAAAATGATTTGAGGAAGATCTAGGTGGTGTAAACGATTTGATAGAAATCTAGGTTGTGTAAACGATTTGAGGGAGATCTAGATAGTAAAAACGATTTGAGAGAGATCTAGGTGGTGAAAACGACTTGAGGGAGATCTAGGTGGTGAAAACGATTTGAGAGAGATCTAGGTGGTGTTAACGATTTGAGAGAGATCTAGGTGGTGAAAACGATTTGAGAGAGATCTAGGTGGTGAAAACGATTTGAGAGAGATCTAGGTGGTGTTAACGATTTGAGAGAGATCTAGGTGGTGTAAACGATTTGAGAGAGATCTAGGTGTTGAAAACGATTTGAGAGTGATCTAGGTGGTGAAAACGATTTGAGAGAGATTTAGGTGGTGTTAACGATTTGAGAGAGATCTAGGTGGTGTAAACGATTTGAGAGAGATCTAGGTGGTGAAAACAATTTAAGAGAGATCCAGGTGGTGAAAACGATTTGAGGGAGATCTAGATAGTAAAAACGATTTGAGAGAGATCTAGGTGGTGAAAACGATTTGAGAGAGATCTAGGTGGTGAAAACGATTTGTTAGAGATCTAGGTGGTAAAAACGATTTGAGAGAGATCTAGGTGGTGGAAACGATTTGAGAGAGATCTAGGTGGTGTAAACGATTTGAGAGAGATCTAGGTGGTGTAAACGATTTGAGAGAGATCTAGGTGGTGTAAACGATTTGAGAGAGATCTAGGTGGTGTAAACGATTTGAGAGAGATCTAGGTGGTGTTAACGATTTGAGAGAGATCTAGGTGGTGTAAACGATTTGAGAGAGATCTAGTTGGTGTAAACGATTTGAGAGAGATCTAGGTGGTGTAAACGATTTGAGAGAGATCTAGGTGGTAAAAACGAATTAAGAGAGATCTAGGTGGTGAAAACGATTTGAGAGAGATCTAGGTGGTGTAAACGATTTGAGAGAGATCTAGGTGGTGAAAACGATTTGAGAGAGATCTAGGTGTTGAAAACGATTTAAGAGAGATCCAGGTGGTGAAAATGATTTGAGGGAGATCTAGGTGGTGAAAACGATTTGAGAGAGATCTAGGCGGTGAAAACGATTTGAGGGAGATCTAGATAGTAAAAACGATTTGAGAGAGATCTAGGTGGTGTAAACGATTTCAGGGAGATCTAGGTGGTGAAAACGATTTGAGAGAGATCTAGGTGGTAAAAACGATTTGAGAGAGATCTAGGTGTTGAAAACGATTTGAGAGAGATCTAGGTGGTGTAAACGATTTTAGAGATATCTAGGTGGTGTAAACGATTTGAGAGAGATCTAGGTGGTAAAAACGATTTGAGAGAGATCTAGGTGGTGAAAACGATTTGAGAGAGATCTAGGTGTTGAAAACGATTTGTTAGAGATCTAGGTGGTAAAAACGATTTGAGAGAGATCTAGGTGTTGAAAACGATTTGAGAGATATCTAGGTGGTGTAAACGATTTGAGAGAGATCTATGTGGTGAAAACGATTTGAGAGAGATCTAGGTGGTGGAAACGATTTGAGAGAGATCTAGGTGGTGTAAACGATTTGAGAGAGATCTAGGTGGTGTAAACGATTTGAGAGAGATCTAGGTGGTGTAAACGATTTGAGAGAGATCTAGGTGGTGTAAACGATTTGAGAGAGATCTAGGTGGTGTTAACGATTTGAGAGAGATCTAGGTGGTGTAAACGATTTGAGAGAGATCTAGGTGGTGTAAACGATTTGAGAGAGATCTAGGTGGTGTAAACGATTTGAGAGAGATCTAGGTGGTAAAAACGAATTAAGAGAGATCTAGGTGGTGAAAACGATTTGAGAGAGATCTAGGTGGTGTAAACGATTTGAGAGAGATCTAGGTGGTGAAAACGATTTGAGAGAGATCTAGGTGTTGAAAACGATTTAAGAGAGATCCAGGTGGTGAAAATGATTTGAGGGAGATCTAGGTGGTGAAAACGATTTGAGAGAGATCTAGGTGGTGTAAACGATTTCAGGGAGATCTAGGTGGTGAAAACGATTTGAGAGAGATCTAGGTGGTGAAAACGATTTGAGAGAGATCTAGGTGGTGAAAACGATTTGAGAGAGATCAAGTTGTTGAAAACGATTTGAGAGAGGTGGTGAAAACGATTTGAGAGAGATCAAGTTGTTGAAAACGATTTGAGAGAGATCTAGGTGGTGAAAACGATTTGAGAGAGATCTAGGTGGTGAAAACGATTTGAGAGAGATCTAGGTGGTGAAAACGATTTGAGAGAGATCTAGGTGGTGAAAACGATTTGAGAGAGATCTAGGTGGTGAAAACGATTTAAGAGAGATCTAGGTGGTGAAAACAATTTGAGAGAGATCAAGTTGTTGAAAACGATTTGAGAGAGATCTAGGTGGTGAAAACGATTTGAGAGAGATCTAGGTGGTGTAAACGATTTGAGAGAGATCTAGGTGGTGTAAACGATTTGAGAGAGATCTAGGTGGTAAAAACGAATTAAGAGAGATCTAGGTGGTGAAAACGATTTGAGAGAGATCTAGGTGGTGTAAACGATTTGAGAGAGATCTAGGTGGTGAAAACGATTTGAGAGAGATCTAGGTGTTGAAAACGATTTAAGAGAGATCCAGGTGGTGAAAATGATTTGAGGGAGATCTAGGTGGTGAAAACGATTTGAGAGAGATCTAGGTGGTGTAAACGATTTCAGGGAGATCTAGGTGGTGAAAACGATTTGAGAGAGATCTAGGTGGTGAAAACGATTTGAGAGAGATCAAGTTGTTGAAAACGATTTGAGAGAGGTGGTGAAAACGATTTGAGAGAGATCAAGTTGTTGAAAACGATTTGAGAGAGATCTAGGTGGTGAAAACGATTTGAGAGAGATATAGGTGGTGAAAACGATTTGAGAGAGATCTAGGTGGTGAAAACGATTTGAGAGAGATCTAGGTGGTGAAAACGATTTGAGAGAGATCTAGGTGGTGAAAACGATTTAAGAGAGATCTAGGTGGTGAAAACAATTTGAGAGAGATCAAGTTGTTGAAAACGATTTGAGAGAGATCTAGGTGGTGAAAACGATTTGAGAGAGATCTAGGTGGTGAAAACGATTTGATAGAGATCTAGGTGGTGTAAACGATTTGAGAGAGATCTAGGTGGTGTAAACGATTTGAGGGAGATCTAGGTGGTGTAAACGATTTGAGAGAGATCTAGGTAGTGTAAACAATTTAAGGGAGATCCAGGTGATGAAAATGATTTGAGAGAGATCTAGGTGGTGTAAACGATTTAAGAGAGATCTAGGTGGTGTAAACGATTTAAGGGAGATCCAGGTGGTGAAAATGAGAGAGATCTAGGTGGCTAATATTTGAGAGAGGTGGTTAAAAAAATAGAGATAATTGTAATATTGAAAACATGGGTCGCGACCCCTTCGGGGGTCGAATAAGCATTCGTCAGGGGTCGCCTAGGACCATTGTAAATTCATGTTTTTAGTCTATTTATCATTAACTTTTTTTTGTCATTTCTATTAAGCATATAAGTATCATAGTTAGTATACATTTTCATTAGTGATGACAGAACAAAGGGACATTATTCATATTATCTTCTTATCTTATATAATACAGACGTTACTTCAAAAAAGAAGATGATTACGTCCTACGCGTCAGGCATTTAGTCATGCATATTAACCAATGACTTAAATTCTGCCAAGTCACTGGTTTTCCAGGCTAGCTCAGGCAACCCATTCCATGCTTTAATAGCACTAGAGAAGAAGGAGTATTTGTACGAATTTGTCCTAGTATATGGGATTGATGCAATGGTACCATTTTGTGTCTTTCATAGTATTTTATTAAATATTGTTTTTGTATTTGAAGATTATGGTTAAGTGTTTCATGTATAATTGCTTCTATACTTTTGCGTCTTCTGTCCTGAAGGCTTTCTAAATTTAGTGATTTTACTAAAGGTGTTACTCTAGTCGAATGTGAATATTCGTTTGTTATGAATCTCACTACTCTATTTTGTGTCTGTTCCAGTTTTTTAATGTTTTCTTGAGATGAGGGGTCCCAAACAGAGGATGCATATTCTATTATTGGTCTAACCAAGGTTAAATAACATTTTAGTTTTATGTTCTTATTTGATTTATAGAAATTTCTTTTAATAAATTATAATGCTTTGTTTGATTTTTTTTATAGTTTCATCAATATGTGGATTCCATGTCTACTCCACATTTATTATAACACTTAGGTATTTTGCGTTTTTAACCTGTGTTACTGGTTTACCATGAATACGATAAGTGGAATCAATTTGTTTTAGCTTTTTTGTTACTATTAATAACTGACATTTTTCTGGGTGAAAAGACTTACTCCGTTTTTATTCCTTTTTCTGTAATTCATCTAATTCTCTTAGTAAAATTTCTGTATCTTTGTCACAGTCTCAGTTGACATTGTATGAGTTAATATTCACGTCATGTTAAGAGTTTAAAAGACACGTGAAATTCCTGATGTAGAAAACAGGAAGTAGAATGAATAAAGCCGACTTTGAGTTCAGTCAAGTCAGTCAAGTCAGGGAAGTCAAGTGAGATACTTTGGACCGGGTGGTCAAGTAAAGTGTTATCCTCTGTAGGAGGCAGTCTAGTATATTTTTGGTCCATAATGGACAGTAGCGACTTAGAAAAGTCTGTAGTGAATTCAGTTAGAAAATAACTTGTGGGCAGTTGTTGCCAGTGCTCCTTTTGAGACATGTATTAGTTAATCTATTTTTCTGCACAGTGTTACCCGCTGAGATGCGGACGTGATTTGTAACTAACATATATTGGATACATTTGATGCCGCTGTTATGCGGATAGGATTGTTTATTATTTCTTAACTTGTAGCACTAACAAGGAGTGCAGTATTATTATTATTGTAGTAAAATAAACTTTATATTTGTCTGCTGAAACGGACTTCAGTCAGTTTATAGTATTTGTCTTGTCACGTGTCAAGAGTACTCCAGGAAGCAAGATCCCAGCATTTCACGACATTCGCAGTCTGCAACATTACACCATTTAACCTTCATTTACAATATTGTGTTCTATATATTATGCAATCATCTGCGAATTATCTGACCTTTGTTCCTGAACTAATGCAATTTGGTAAATCGTTTATGTACATTGCATATTGTAGTGGACCTAAGACTTTTCCTTGAGGTTTTATTCTTATAAATTATGAAACGATGTTGACCTTTTTTTAATTAAAAAAAAAGTGAGGCTGACATATTGAAGAAGAGAGATTTTTTACCAGAGGATTAAAAAATAAACTTTGAGTTACTGAGTGTAACATCATTGTTTAAAGGTAGACAATTTTTTTCCATTGATAGTTACAACTTTGAACTGAGTTTAATGTGTTTAACGTGTTCTGCTGGTTCACACTGATCTGACGTACTTCTCCAGACGCAAAGTTCTATTTTTAGCGGCCCCCGAAAGGGGAAAAGACGCTATTAGTTTTGTGTGAAATATCTGTCCGTCTGTCCGTCTGTCCGTCTGTCCCGTTTAGATCTCGTAAACTAGAAAAGATATTGAAAATTCGACATCACAATATTTTAAGTTCTGATGCAACGCTACTTTTTTTTTCCTGAAAGCGAAAAATCTAATTTTTAAAATCAATTATGCAAGCAGTTTTTTAACGAGAAAAAGCAAATTAGTATGCATTATAAAATAGACCTAACTTAAAACAAACAGTAATCTAAAAAGTACATATTCTTGAATATTTTTTTTTTGAGGATTCGAATATGTAATTGATTAAGTAGCTAACACTTGAGGATTAATTCTGTGGATTATTTGTGTTTCTGTGGTTTATTTTGTGATTCTGTGGATTTTTGTGTGTTACTGTTTAGAGTGGACGGCGCGAGGGTTGTGTAGTAAAGTATTGTGTAGTTTGTAGTGTAGTTATCGTCTCTTTTCTGTCTCTGTACTTGTGATAAACCCTTGTAAAAATGTCAGTTAAGACATTTTTTATTGAAAAAAAGGACCTGGATGGTGGACTTGTCCACTCCCCAGGTACCTTGCTTCTAAAGCTGTCAGGCCAAGGGGCTGTTAAGGCCACTATGGCGAGCCTAATAGAGTGCCTGAAACTAACACCGGACGAAGTGAGTTCTCTCTATCGCTTCGAGAACCCCTTTGTCTGGTTCCTGGTCCCAACATCCGCCCGAGTGAGAACCCGTATACTAGGGAAATCATTCGGGAATGATAAGGACTTCAAGGTAGATGTCTGTACCTTAGAAGACGAAAAAATCAGGGTTACCCTTCACTGGGTAGCACCAACCATAAACAAATCAAAGATAGGAGAAATCTTTGGAGCCTTTGCAGAAGAAGGCTCCAAGATAGAGCCAATCAAGCTAGGCAACTCAGATAAGTGGGCGGCTTGGATCAAACTCCGCAAACAGACTGAACTCCCCCATTATATTCAGTTACGATATGAGGACGATCCGAGGACCTACAAGGTCCTCGTGACCATCCCGGGACGTAGACAACAGTGCTGGCATTGCGGACAGGACCAGCACTGGTCAAACCAGTGTCCAAATAGGGCGAACCCCAGACGGGACCAAAACCCCACAGAAGGTGCAAAGGAGGTAGGAGGGAAAATCTCCTATGCCATGGCCCTTAAAGGGGAGGGAGAGAAAAAGCAATCCGAGATTGATCAACAGCTAAAAAAAGATGGCTTCACAATGGTTGAAAGCAGCAAAGGAGGGGGAAAAAAACAAATAGAAGCTATGGGAGCTACTCCAAGTGGTCTCCCCCCACCTAACAGCCCTGAAAACAAATCTAAGCAAAGTAAAAAAATTAAAACATCCGGAGGGGCAAGTTCAGCACCCACCACCCCAACCAAAATAACAAGAAAGAGGGCCCTCTCTCTCTCTTCCTCATCAGAGGATCTAAACGAGGATCCCCGGGTAGAGGAGGAGAAAAGAGAGGAAGAACAGTTCAAGCTCGAGCTGAACTTTCCAGACTCCCCGTCAGTGCTAGTCATAGATGAGGGCGAGGACCCTAACACACATTCAAACACATAAACAACATAGCAACTCTTAAAGATAAAACGCATACACATACAATAGAATAACAAACACGCAAACCAATCTCACACACTCATGGCAGACATCAAAATTTTGACACTCAACATCAGAGGGCTTAACAATAAACACACATACATAGCACACCTCACAAGGAAATACAAGCCAGACTTTATCTTTCTGCAAGAAACCAACACACAGTTAGAGTACAAGGCCAAAAAAGCAGTCTCTCTTATGGGCCTCCGGGAGGGTTATTTTAGTTTAGGTAGAAAGCCACGAGGGACAGCCATTTTACAAACATCCAATAGGTTTTCAATCACACACTCATATCAAGACAATAGCGGAAGGATAGTAATAATTAGGACAAGCTCACAAAAACACACATACACGTTAGTCAACATTTATGCACCCGCTCAAAAAAAAGAGAAACACGAGTTTTTTGGAATGCTAAGTGACATTCTACACACTCAGTACGCAGGAGAAAATTTGATAGTAGGGGGTGATTTAAATTACATTGATTCCCAATTAGACAAGCAAAACACAAACACAGAGGGTCCTGCTCCTCGTGTAACAATTAAAACGCATGACTATTTGGGGGGAGTCATCAAGGCTTTCCGGTTAGTAGATGCCTATAGAGAAGTAGAGGTCACGGGCCGGGTCACCACGTTCAGGGACAAGGCACACCAAATAGAAACACGGATAGATAGAGTGTATGTGCCAAGGGCGTGCGAAACAAAAAGTGTAACACATCTCATAGAGACGTTACAATATACAGACCACAAAGGAGTCTTAGTGGAACTGCTGAACCCAAAACTAAAAAAGAAAAAACAAAAAACACCGATCTGGAAATTTAACAACGACCTCCTAAAAGACCCGCTCTATTTAAAAACAATCGCAAACCTCCTCAAAAATATAATACATGACTCAAACACACCCCATTTCAAAGTGACACAAATATGGACGCTAATTAAAAGCTCCATTAAGCAGCAAAGCCAAATACTGGCCACACTAGTTAACTCAAAAAGGAAAAAAGAAGAGGAAAGACTTAAAAGTTTACTAACACACGAAGAAGGTGAAGCAGCCAAAACACATATACTAACACAACTAGAAGAACTATTTAACTATCAATACAAAGGAGCGGAATTGAGGTGCAAAAGTAAAAAAATAACCGAAGGGCCTAACAAACTTTTTTTATCAGCAGAACAAAACATTCAAATTGACAGAACTATTGACAACATTGTTGATAGTAAAGGAGAAATTATACACGACCTGGACAAAATAACAGACACATTTACGAAACACTTTACTAATTTGTATGACAAGGAACAGACGGACGACAACGCACAAAAATTATTTTTACAGAACTGCAAAGAAATACCAATTACAGAACAGATAGAGACAGACGCTCCCTTTACGCTAGACGAACTGAGGGCTGCTTTAGATACAACACAAAACAACAAATCCCCTGGCCCAGACGGTCTGACGTTTGAATTTTACAAAGCCTTTTTTCCCCAAATAGGACCCCTACTATTAAATCTATACAGCGACATGTTAGTGACAGAACAGTTACCTAGAGATTTCAACTTAGCATACATCACACTTCTACCAAAAAAACAAGAAAACAACACCTCACCTAGCGACTTTCGACCGATCTCACTTCTAAACACCGACTACAAACTCCTGACGAAAATGATTTTTTTAAGACTAAAACCCCTCATACCACACTTAATAGGACAGGACCAATACTGTAGCAACCCAGACAAAAACATCGACGAACTTAACCATTTTTTAAGAGACATTATATATTTCTGTAAAGACAAAGACTTGAAAGCAGCCCTCTTTTCTATTGACCAGGAAAAAGCCTTTGACAGAATAGACCATGATTACCTTTTCAAAATACTAGACAAGACGAAGATAGATGGAAGAATGAAGAAATACATAAAGCTAGTTTACACTGATGCCACAAGCAAACTCATAATAAACCAAACCCTTAGTGGCAGTATCCCTATTAGAAGATCTGTTAGACAAGGGTGTCCCCTTTCTCCCTTTTTATACACCCTTTGTCTAGAACCCCTTTTAGAAACCATCAGGCTAGATAGTGGAATCACGGGGATAAAAATCCCAGGCCCCACGCCCGTAGTTAAAGTTAAAGCATACGCTGATGACACCACCCTTTTTCCCTCCTCAGAAAAAGACATAGCCGCAATCATAGATAAGTTTATTCAATTTGGGAGGGCAAGCGGGTCAAAAATCAACATAAATAAATCTTGTATTATGGGATTGGGCAGGTGGGAAATCCCCTTAAACATCCCCTTTAACCTTAAAATAGAGAAGGCAATTAAAATATGCGGCATCACGTGGACAAGCAACCCAACATATTACCACACACAGCAGTGGGAAAATATTTTAAACAAAACCAAAAACACACTTAAAAGATTTCATTATACAGCAACTACTATATTTGGTAGAGCAATACTAGTAAACAACCTGGTCATCCCGAAGATAGTTTATTTAGCAAACATCACAGAACCTCCACCAACTTTTATACCAAGCATAAACACAATCATTAGGAATTTTATATTTAAAAGCACTATCAGGAACATTAAACACACAACACTTATACAAAACAAAGAGGATGGGGGGATAAACTTACAGGACATCAGAACCAAAATACAAGCACTAAGATTAAAATACATAGGACAAGTAGCCAAGAACCCAAACAATTTTCCATTAACAATATACTACTACGGCTTAAGGTTAAATAAAATAATTCCAATAAAAAATGACACCCCACACCACTTTGGTACAAACACACATCCATTTTACAGATCCATATCAAGAATACTCCCCGGCAATGAACATCTAATACACAGTCAATTAAAAGACACATATACAACACTTAAGAAACAGTTACAAGAAAGATTATTCAATAGGATCAAATGGAGTAGAGAGTTAGGTGTAATAGATTTCAGAGACACTTTTATAAATCTACACAGCAAACACATTACACCCAAAGCCAGAGAAATAACATACAGACTAATCTTCGGGATGACCCCTGTAGGAAGTAAGAAAAGAAATGTACACACATGTGTTTTATGTCACACAGATAATGGTAACAATGAAAGCCATATGTTTTTAAAATGTAAAATATTTGATAATGTTAGATGCACTATGAAAGTCCTACTAGAGGCAAACTGTAACACCAATGTTAACCTTAACCTAGCTATTGTTTTAAATAAATTGCCTAAAATCAAAAGTAAGATGATTCATAAATTTAATCTAATAATAGTGAGTGAATACAGAAGTCTTGTGTGGCACAGTAGAATTAAAGTTGTTAATAACAATGTATCTTTAAATCCTTATAATCTAGAGTTAATATTTAGAAAAATAATTGAACATAGAATTGATAATTATACTGGTTAGATAGAAATTGTAATTATTGTATAATTTATTGCCCTTGACTAAATTGTCAGACCTCAGAGATAAAAATCTAAATACTGTAAACTGTAATCAATCTGTAAAGTTACTCTATTTGTATTATGTCAGTTAGTTTAAGTGGTTATGCGAGTGTGTGAGAGTGTGTATGTACCTGGGTTAAAGAGAGTTTGGGCTAAGAGATGCGGGATAGGAATCAAATTGAACTTTATTTATCTATGGAAAACTACAAAGAAACTGTCTTTTAAAGGGAAGTCAACACTTTTGAAGAATTATTTCTCCCTCGCGGTTACGTCCTCTTTGATCACATGATCGGAGAGCATGTCACAAGTCAACATCAAGTGTGTCTGTACAACACTCACAGAACACGGCAAGCCCGTGGACACGTAACAAGAACTCTATGACAATGTCTATATCTTAGCGGCAGCCTCATCCTAGACATACTGGGAAACAAAGGAACAAGAAAACAAGACGCAACTGAATGGAGCCTGCGAAGAGACTAGAAACAAAAATAACCAAAACCAATAATCCTAAAGAATATAGACAAGGGCAGACAATTGAAAGTCAAGAATCTTTTATGAATAATGTAATAGTTTAAGACAAATTAACTATTTTTTATTTATTTATCAATTTTTTTTTTTTTTTTTTTAAACCCCTCGTAATGAGAGAAAAAAGAATCCTTAATCGACACCCCTATCCTGAAATAATTTACACATGACCCTAACAGAACCCTGAACAATTGTGATACAGCAGCACCTTTGCTTGGTTAACTATCCCAGAACGATTCTAACAGACCCAAGGGCCACCTTGATGATGCTAGAGTAGCCCTCTTACATCTCAAGGAGACCTTTAAAAATTGTCGTGAGAGGGATTAACCTGTTCCCTGATCAGTCTTTTTAAATATACAAGGCAGCTGTATAAAACCTATATTAGCTTGCCTTGCCTAATTACTTGCTACTACCTGGGAACATAGCATTGCTACAAAGTCAATTTCCGGAAAGATTGTTAATGTTGCTGTGCAGCTTTGTTAATGAACTCATTTATGTAGAAGATTGTTACTGTTAAAGCAAAAATACTGAGGCCACTTATCAAGGAAGTCCTTTCTCTCTGTATTACTTTATAGAAAAGATATTGTTCTGTTGTGTAAAATTAAATATTATTATATGTCTAAAATACTATTTGACGAGACAGAATGGAGGCTTAGGATGAAATCAGTCACTTTTTCCTCTTCGTACTACCACCAAGAGCAATACATTATGTCCCCTTTAACCATAAAGTGACAATGACAATGCCAAGTGCTTAAAAGGAAACATAAACTAATTGGATACAATCACACTACAGATTTCCCTTTGTTTCGTTTAATTTTTTTTGGAAAATGTCTACAAGATAAGATAACTTAAATTCAGTTTGACTACAATTGAAGGCGTTGTCAACTAGTGGATATTAAATGAATTGTAATTTCTTGACCACTCATGTTTTATTTTTATTTTTTTGAAAATGACTACAAATTAGTAGATATTAAATGAAGTGTAATTTCTTGACCACTATTGTTTTATTTTTTTTTTTTTTTTTGAAAATGACTACAAATTAGTAGAAATTAAATGAATTGTAATTTCTTGACCACTATTGTTTTATTTTTACTTTTTTGAAAATGACTACAAATTAGTAGAAATTAAATGAATTGTAATTTCTTGACCACTATTATTTTATTTTAATTTTTGAAAATGACTACAAATTAGTAGAAATTAAATGAATTGTAATTTGTTGACCACTAAAAAAAAAAAAAAAAAAAAAAAAAAAAAAAAGAATAAGAGATTGAGCCTTTTCAAAACAATTAATTTACTTATAAGAATTCAGTTAGGCCTGGATAGTAGCGGTAGCTGAGTGGTAAAGCACTTGTCTTCAGAACCGAGGGTCCCGGGTTCGAATCCTGGTGAAGACTGGGATATTTAACTTCGGAATCCTTGGGCGCCTCTGAGTCTACCCAGCTCTAATGGGTACCTGACATTAGTTGGGGAAAAGTAAAGGCGGTTGGTCGTTGTGCTGGCTACATGACACCCTCGTTAACCGTAGGCCACAAAAAAACAGATGAACTTTACATCATCTGCCCTATAGACCACAAGGTCTGAAAGGGGAACTAGTTAGGCCAGGTTCACATCTAACTTTGTATTCACTTGCACCTATCCGTTGGGGCACTACACAAGATCTGTCAACCTTCTTTCTCCATTCTTATCTCTCATTTGTCTTTGATATAATTTCATTCGGATGTTCTTTCTGAAAATATTGAAGCCTGCCTGGGAGGACCACATAGGGGGCCGATTTTAAGTTTGTGTTTCCACACAAACTGTCTTTGTAACCTTGTTTTTTTGTAATTTTTTGTCTTCGAGAAGTTTTTTTTTATCCATAAAGCAAAAATACAGAAAATTGACGACCTGGTAGCCATCTCTGTCACCTTGAACAATAAATGTTTCAATGTCAGTATCAACTACATTGTGCCTCGATTTGTTTGAAAATATGCATTCGTCCAATTGAAACTTCAATAAAACTGGATGAAATTAAAACACACCTTGCCAACTTTATCTGCTTTCTATGAGGTCTGACAGACCGACTACAATGGTAATTTATGGTAAAGAACATTTGCAAAAGCTAGTACAGTTACAAATCTACATGACATCGTGTTAACATTTTTTAAAAGTCAAAGTTGAAGACATCTCAAAAGGAGTTTATTGAGGTCATCAAAAGCGATGCAGCTAAAAATGATTGGTTTTCAATGGCAGTGACACAATTCTGGATCACGTGTTTGTCTCATTTTGAGATTGTGTTGCGCATTCTTCGTCCAGCAGATTTATATCTTTGCGAAGCAATGTTTTCCAGCCTGTTATTTAGTCTAAATAAAGAAGTGACTTGATGCTGAAGATGACATTTATTTTTCTCTTACCTATACTCCCACACGAATCCAATCTCCCCACTAACGTTGGCGTATTTACAAATGTGTAGCAATGCAGTGACTATATTCTAGCATCTTTCATCTTTCGCCATATATTCAAATAGTTACACAAGTCTGTGCACAGGAATATGGTGAATACGCAATTGAAAACTTAATAAATGCAAGTCATAAAGATAAAACTTTTTGTTAGCTAATTATTAAAAAAACACATTTATTTTTACACTAATTATAATTGCATAAAGCTTTTGATATTTTCAAATTCAAACAATGAAAATGCATGTCTCATAATTCAGATATAAACATTACGATAACGACTTTACTATATTAGCAATTTCCATTTACCTATTATCCAAAAACAAAAATACTGTTGGGGGGTCGATGCCTAGTGGGGAATCGTATTAGGGGGTCGCGGCACTAAAAATGTTGAGAACCGCTGTATTAAAGGATAATAAACTTGGATCAAATCTTAAACATAGAAGAACTCTATGGTTTTATGTCTACTAGCCTAGTTCAAAGTCTCTACTTTGATACAAAGTTTATTCACGAATGTGTAGATCTACTTGCTAGACTACATGTGTTAGAAAACCAATGTTTCTTCCTTTTGGTGAAATGTGGAAACGTTATTTCTAGTCTGGTGATCATGAATCGTCCATGAAGCATAGTGCTATCGGCACTATATGAATTGAACCTAATTTTTGTATTACTATTTCATTTGGAGCCGCCCTATTCACTTTGCCCAGTGCCTCCATATTCGCTTCACCTATGTGCTTCAATTGTAATGGCCAGGAAATTGAGTTTCTGAAGATAAAATGTGCAGGAATAAAGCGGACCTCCCTGAGTGAGCAAAAGGCGCCCCCTCCCCTTACGCTTAATATGGGGTTGTGGAAGGGAGGGGGGTAAAAGGAACCCTTTAGTTTCTTTACTTGAACATTTTAAAGTCTTTAAAGCCTAACAAAAGAAAACATGCATTATCTGTTTCAAAATTTTAATGATTGCGACGTTTAAAATTACAAAAAGAAAAAAAATGTGTAAAAAGCATCAACAATCATCTTACAAATAAAGTTAAATCAATGTTTGTAAAGAAAAATGATACTGATTTTTTTTGGAGGGGCGCGGTTGACAACCTGAGCTAACCGCACCGGATAACACTGACCCTAGTTACGCTACTGGTCATGTGACCAACGAGCTAGTAATTCTTTTAACATTGATATTATAGAAAATCGTTAGAGCTGTTTTTTGATATCAGGGCTCACCTTCCCCCCACCCTTCCGCCCACCTTTGCTGAAGTCCTGACTTGAGGTAGTGTAGAAAAATACAACATATTTTTTTAAATTTCTAGCATTAGTTTCTAACTATACTTTCTTCGTGGGTAGAGAATGCTGCAAGTTGAGTGCGTAGAAGTTTGGAAATTATTGAAACTAGCAGCGAAATTGAAGCACTATCTCGTTTATAAGTAATATGAGTTCTATTCTAGACATGTGATTGTTATGATTATGCCATGCATACCTCCATTTGAGTTCAGCCGTTTTAAATCTTTAAAACCAAGCTCGTAAATTAAGTACTTGTATATTAACTTCGGAAAATCCTACCTCCTCTCGTTGATGCAGATGTTTAGTCACAGGACTTTATAAACACATAATAACAATTTCTGCCTTGAGCATAGCCCATAGACATATATTATATATGCCTATGGCATAGCCCCTTCTGTAATGTTAACATCCATCTCAGTCTAGTCACTAACAGCGCGCACCTTCTGGACCAGCCTAGATGGTGGTGTGCATGGCAGGGCTTATAATAATTACTTCATTCTCGAGTTTATGTTGTTTTTAGATCTTCTTCTCGTTTAAACTGTTGAGAGAAGAAGAGAATTATATATATAGATGCTGGGATAATGTTTGGAAAACTGAATGAAAAAGCTAAATCACGTGTTGACACAGACTTGAAAAGTTTTTATGGAAAGCTTTTGAAGGACTGGGAAGAACTGGGTCTCACAAATATAAAAACCTAGACATGACTCTCCAATTGCAATTATTCAGAGTATTCTGTCATCGAAGATCAAGTGTCGAAAAATAAAGTAAATTTGAAAAACAATTTGATGCCTATATCTATACTGAGCGCCTAAAGGCAGCACGGAAAACCAACTCCTAGATACCCCCTCCCCCCCCCCCACCGGTCCACAAGTGAGATTGGACCAAAGCGCTCTGAGCCCTGCTATAAGCATGAAAGTAGCGCTATATAAAACCTATAAATATATATATCTTGTGTACTCTCACAATTGAAAGAGAAAATCGCCAGTATTTTGATAGAATTGCATTGTCCAACATGTCTATTATCTTGTTTTGAATCTTGTTTTGAATCTCTAGGGCCTTGCTTAACTGTTAAATTTCAAGAATCATAGCAATTTAAAATAAAGCCTGGTCTGGGTTTTTGTATAAATATAATGCTGTTAACTTTCTTTAGGAACTATGAACCTAGCTTCAATATGATATGTATGGCTAGTCAGTGAATGACACTACTCCACAATTAATTCAGTCATCTCTGTATCTATCTATTGGTTTTGCTATTTATTGCAATAGCACAAACCAATTCAACTTTCTTAACCAACCCTCTTTACTCTTTCTCTCTCTCTCTCTCTCTCTCTCTCTCTCTCTCTCTCTCTCTTTCCGATTCCTGATATACTATCAATAGTTTTATGAACATACTGGGAAAAAAAACAATTGTCACCACAAATGATTGATTAGAACTAGCCAACCACATAGATGTCCTCCCCAAGTTCTCACGAGCGCCCAAACTGGCATGAGTAATAGGCCCAGGTGCAATGAACCCCCTTTTGCGCCATTGTGGCTATGGGCCCTTAATGGTCGTGGGCCGAGGGTTCATCGAACCACTTCGCGCCATTGATGCTACGCCACTGATATATATATATATATATATATATATATATATATATATATATATATATATATATATATATAAGAAAACGTTTTGATTGAAACATTGGATTTAGGTCGATAAGCTTTTTTTTATAGCTTCGTTACAAATTACTATAAACTAATTCCAAGAGCGTAGTCAAGAGAGGTTACGGATTTCTACCAGTTGCTGGGCTCCATTAATAAAGTACTGTGACTAGTCATCTGCCGCTATTGAAAATCGCTTAATGTGGCTCAACAAAGATGGCTAAGACAGATTTTAGGAGTCAGTTATAGAGATCGGGTGTAAATCAAGGAAATCCTATGCCGAACTGGGAGTCGACCCCTTAGTTAGGTTGTGAAGAAGCGTCGCATGAGGTTTGCGGGACATGTTCTCCGACAAAATGAATTACGCATAATAAGAGTTGCGATGACATCCTAGTACAACTTGGCGCCACACTTTCATGGAGGTCCTTAGAGCAGGTGGGAAGAGGCTTCAGACATTCGAAGTTACAGCTTTTTGTGGAAACAGCTTGCGCGAAATGCACCGAACGGCGCGTGAGGGTCTACGTCAATAAGAACAGCACATTAGGTTTTTGAAATAAAACTTTTTTAATAGCAGAAAAATGCACTGTAGATACCTCAAATTATGCATTTAGTTGGCTTTCAATACCGGAAATAGTGCTTGGCGGCGGCGCTACAATTTTTCCACTAACTCCTGGAAGAACATATTCTAAGGCACAATAAACGTTATCCGAAAGAATGAAGTGTCATACACACACACATATACATACATACATACATACATACATACATACATACATACATACATACATACATACATACAAACATATATATATATATATATATATATATATATATATATATATATATATATATATATTGCGAAAAACAAAAACTTGGCTACGCCCATGATCATACCTATAATACTTGTACATTTTAAATTATCTATAGTTTGGGCATATTATTACACCCCAAGTGACACTAGAGAAGAAAGGACGATTTCCGCCCAAGTCTAGGACCGGCCTCGTAAAACTTGGCTGCATACATTCATGGCGAACACTGATTGATAAGAGGCCTCATACATCACATAAGGCCGATCTAGAATCTAAGGAGACAGCATGCCGTCCTATTGGTCGAACGGTGCGGGAGGATCATACTATTTGAGTGAACTATTGGTATGAACGTAAATTTGGTTAGCTATCATTGTATTTATAAAGGTAAAAAGGAACTGCACAAAGTATAACATTATTATTATCACAGTTTTACACACAGTTTTATGAACTGTAATATAAAGCGTGGAAAAACATTGCTCTAATCTGGAGGCGCACCAAAAATTTATTTCTGTGCTGTGTAGGTCTAAATTTAGATCTGTATATACTTTAATTGAACTGGAGCACTAGTCACAGCTGAAACTGTCTCGCCTAAAATCTATTATCAAGAGACTTCTCAAAGTAATATTATCGTACATTTTATTGTAATTTAAGATTATCTGAAACGCGATTTATTATTTATTAGTCAATAGACATATAATTGTCTTGATTATGTCTAGTATCTTTATGTAATAATTTCATTGTGAATAGAGTGTCATTATAAAAACACTTGTATGTATATTTATTAATGATTATAGAGTGTGATGTGACGTAATAGCATAGCCTATACAAATCTATTATTAATATGTTGAGTAAGTAAAGTAGCTATTAAAATACAGTTATTTAACTATTTTGGTTCACAAACTGATTTCTGCACACATTAAGATTGGACCGCCCCTATCACTCAAAGTATAAATGTCGGGGGTTAGGGTGTTAATGCAATCACCTCTTCTCCACCCCACCTCCCCAACCCCAAGATTCGCCACTGGTGCTGATACAGTTTTGGATCACTGACATCACAGAATCTGGTTACGCTACTCTGCCTCAACGCAAGAGGGAGCGATTAGGTTAAAAAAGTATTCAAACAAGACTCCGCTAAGGGAGTGTGAAAGCTTTACATGTTTGTTTAGGAGCTTCCACGATATTGTCGATTATCCAATTATCAATTATTAGCCCTGCACGGTTAGCTTGGTAAACTATAGGTAAACGTTGGGGGTTCCCCTTGTGCTCGGTCTTGGATCTAGTCCGTAAGTTCAGAGTAACTGACTGTAAATAGATGTTCTAACTATGGACATTGACTTGGACCTCTACAAGACAGAGCGATGTTAATATGCTGACAAGACTAGTGTTCCAAGAGCAAAGTGAGGGCATCTTGGACACAGGAAGGCTGTAGTAACTAGGTAAGTTTCTTTAGATTTCTTCACTTTCTTCGCGCTAAATCCTTTTTTTTTATTATAAAGATCATAACAACTAACTCTGTCAGTCTGTCTGTCTGTCTCGTAAAAACTTTGAACATGCTGTTTCTCCCACACCCAATCTCGGATCTAGATGAATTTTTGCACAATTATTTATTTAACCTGACAACACAAGAATCAATTTAAAAAAAAAAAAAAGCAAATAAGTAAATTAAATTTTGGTAATTAATTTTTTTTTTGGTATCTCGAACAAGGGAAAATATTGTACTTGAATGAAGTGGTGGTATAAGCTGAATTAGTCCCCTTTATAGGCGCCGCTCTAGATTGAAACAAACAATATATAACTATCAAATCTTCTGTAGTTAAAGTACCCCCCACTAGCAGAGTTGGTTAGCACCATACAAAAAAAACCTTTCTTCGTCTTTCCTCTTTCTCCAAGTTTCCCAACTCTTCCAGATGACAGAATCATAGCGTATTGAGAAAACTAATAGCATGAAACAACGCTAAACAAAAACAATTGGTAAAACTATTTCTAATCGCAAAGATTTATGTTGTTGATCTAGATCAATGTTTCCCAAACTTTTTACCTATGTGTACCCCTTTTATAATTTTTGTATTGCTGAGTACCCCTCGCCCCTCCCTCCCCCCCCTCCTGCCATAACACTTTAATTTATTAGCAGAACATAAAAATCATAAAATCAGCATAGTTAATGAGGTGCAGACCAACAGAGCTTAAGGAAATAGTGAACTGTTTTCTACATACCAATTATCCTAGCAATCAGTGGATCAGAGTTTACACGGATGGCTCATCCCATAAAGCCACCACAAATGGAGATGCTGGAATACTTATCGAATGGCCAGAAGGAAGAAAAATAGAAAAATCGATTGCAACTGGAGAGCTCTCTGACAGTCACAGAGCAGAAAGGGAAGCACTAGCACTAGCTGCTACCATGCTAGCAAATCATCCAAGTTCCCCACACAGTCAGGTTGTCTTTCTAACCGATGCGAAAACAACCCTCCAAAGCTTGCAAAACTCTGATTCCTCTTATATTAAAAACCTCAGAACAGCACTTACAAAGCTCAACAACAACAGCAAAAAAAACTGTTATTCAATGGATACCAGCTCACATACAACTAGCAGAAAATGAGAAGGCTGACACACTCGCCAAGAGTGGGAGAACTAACACACTAATAAACTCTGCACTCTATTCAGAAGAATTGAAGAAATAAATTGTAAATAAAATAAATGAGAAATGGACGAGCTCTCATCCAAATCACAAGAAAGATGACGCTTACTATAAGCTATCCCGACAAGACCAACGTCTAATCTTTCCACTCAGGACCGGACTCAACAGAATGCGACAACATATGTACCGGAAGCTCAAAATTGGAACCAGTGAAATCTGCCCATGTGGAGTGTCACCAGAGAATGCCGACCACATTCTCCAAAACTGATCTCTTTACCAAGAGGCTAGTATAAAACACTGGCCCCATAACACCCCACGAGAAAAAAAACTATATGGAGAGCTCCCTGATTTGGAAACCACTGCGCAGTTCATCTCATGTATTGGTCTAGTCATCTGAACACTCCAACATAACAATGAGAACGAAGAAGAAGAAGAAAATGAGGTGCAGCGCGTGCCCTTTTAAACTCTTCCCGTCAAGCCTGGGGTACGCGTACCACACTTTTAGAATATAATGATAGTAGGATATAATCCAAGTTTATTTAAAAAATTATGTCAATTGAGCTTTTACGATAATTAGAAACTGTATTTAATTCTAAATAATAATCTGTCATTTGTTTTTAGAAAAAATATTAAAAAATATTTTAAATATTTAAAATAAAACATGACTATGGCTACTTTTGCCTCATTGAAGATACATAAAGTGTCTAATTTTCAAAACACTATAACTTTTTTTCTAATTATCCGATTTTAGATTTGTTTTCACTGTTACAGTTCTTTTTTTTTTTTTTAACAAAATACATTTTTTTAAAGACTTATTTTATTTGAAAGCTTCAATTTCATTGGTTGAAATTAAATAGTCTAATAGATATTCTCTCTATCCAACAAATCAGAACGTTTCTTACAAAGCCTCTTTAGCAGCCATTTTGTTTACAATTTGTATCCACGTTTTGTTGTTGCTTTGTGACACTGTTCATTTCTCTACATAATATTACTCTACTATTCATTCAAGTGTGTTTTAGTTTATTGTATTTAATATTATTTAAATAAACAATGCCAAATTCATACAAAGATCTTCCTAAGAAGAGGAAATTCCATGGTAATAGGTTTTTTAAAAAACTTGGGCTAGATCTAGATCTAGATCAGGGGTGGGCAACCTTTTTCCATTGAGGGTCACATTAAAACAAATTTTTGGAATGGAGGGCCATATATATATATATAGTGGGAAGCGTGGTCGAGAGGCCAAGTGCGCTTGAACTTGGCTTGGCTACCTATAGAGGGCTCGAGGTTCGACACCCGACTCGGGCAGAGTTGTGTTTACTGAGCGCCTAAAGGCAGCACGGAAAACCAACTCCTTGTAACCCCCCCCCCCCCCCAACCGGTCCACAAATGAGATTGGACCAAAAGCGCTCTGAGCTTGAAAGCATGAAAGTAGCGCTATATAAAAGCTATAATAATAATAATAAATAATATATATATATATATATATACATACATACATATATATAAATATGTATACTCACAACTTAAGAAAAATACACTAGATAAATGTGTATAATGTCATTAAATTCACATTTACACTGGTACTGTATTTTACATCAACTTTTCATTTCTGTTACACTCCCAATTGAGGAATAACAAGAGTAAGCGATTTCTGAAAGTGATTTGAAGTATAGTTTTTACAATTTTATCATTGTCCTTTTATATCACATTTACATACAAATGTAAAGTTGTACGTAATCTGAAATATTTAACTTTTTACGCTCAAACAAAATGTTTCGGAACTGCTGAACTAGCTGTTATTGTTGTGACTACAGATTACAGTCAGTCTGCATTGACCTGTGATTACACATGTTATTTTCAAGACAAAAATAACATGTTCACAGATCTATGTGGACCCAAATAATGTAAACATTTAGAAACAAAGTTTTTCAAAGTTTGGAAATGTAACTTCTGGCACCCGCAAAATTCTATAGGAAAAAAATTGACTTGAACGTCTCTTTTAGATCGTAATTTGCTTGGAGTTATGTCGCTTTGGAGCTGAATCAGCGTCTTCGTTAGATGGTGAACTTAGTGTATTGAAAACTGGTTCCAGGTTCTCGACGTCTTAAAATTTGCTTTCAATTTCCTCAATGGAGGAATCGAAATAGGTTTTCTACTTTTCAACCATTTCACTAGAAATAGTTTCACCTACCAGCAAAGAAAAATGATAAAGGCTGTCTTCACTCGCTTGCCTGGAGAACTAGAAAGATTTAACATGCACATATATTTCATGTATTGTACAACATGAAGTCTGTCTTCCACTCTTCATTAGAAGTATTACTTACAAAGTCACAGTTAATGTCCTTCATGGGTCATACCATTTTCTTCCTTGAGCTTCCATATATTCTCAATACCTTTCCCATGCTAAGGCAGTGGATACTACTGTGGTACTGAACATCGGAATGTTTTGTTTCCAAAAAAACAAATACTTCTCGGTACTACCTGTAGTTATGACATTAGCAGTTGCGATATAGTATCAGTAATATGTTTGATTAGGTTAGTGCAAACGTTTCTGTTTCGAGTTTATGGTTGGGATATTGTTCATTAATTTATAAAAAGAAAAAAAGAAACTTTTTCTCTGTCAAAACAAGGGTTCCATCAGTTGTTATACTTGCCATCTTCTTATAAGCCAACTCAACACTTTCAACACAGTTCTTCATAGCATTGAATAAATACTGGTTTGTGTTTGTGTCTTCCACTGAATGTTTCGAAATATTGCCAAATAAGAGTAATCTTCATTTATTTAAAATTGTTTAGAATGACGTTTAGAGACAATGTTTTTTTTTAGCCTCATCATCATAAGTGATAAGAATTAGAAGTTTCAGTAATTTCTGTAGATATTTACAATTATTTTACTAAATATATTTTCATTTTTAATATGTAAAATCTGTGGCCACACCTGATTTCTGTAGGTATCCGCGGGCCGCATAAAACACTCCGACGGGCCGCATGTGGCCCGCGGGTCGTAATTTGCCCACCCCTGTTCTAGATGATACTGAAATTGAGTCTGAGTCTAGATCTAGATCTAGCGAGACTGAAGTCAGTGAAATTCAACCTGTAAACACTGTTTCTGAGGAATATTAGAGCTAGATCCAGTAATTCCTGATGCTACTAACACTGCAAATGTTCCTAAAAGTAGTTCATTTATTAAATTAAATGATAGTGTTCAACAGGACAACATTTATTTAGATGATATGACTGGATACCGCATGTTTGATGTTTAAATTGTATTGTATTTTGGGAATCTATTTCCTTGCTCTAATTGTGAAAAGCATTGTGGTTTTCAAGCTACTGAAAGAAACACTGGACTTAACTGTACTATATCCTTTGTGTGCCTGGATTGCAAACATGTTTTTATGCTTCAAGGTTCTAAGGAAAATAAAAATTTAAGGTTTCATCTGTCTATCTTTTCCATTGGATGCCATTATGAACAAGGTAACCAATTTCTAGCAAATATGAACATGCCACCACCGGTAAGCATTACAAGAAGCAATTATTTTAGAAATAAAATATTTGAAGCCACTAAGACAGTTGCTACAAAATACAAAGAAGCAGCTGCGGAAGAATTCAAAGCTTCTCAGCCATCATCTGATGTCACTGTGTCGTGTGATGGAACATGGCAGAGGCGTGGTTTCGTGTCAAAAAATGGAGTTGCAACTGTACTTTCCGTTAATCCTGGAGGTGCTCCTAAAGTAATAGGCACATTTACCAGCAGTAACTATTGTGATAAATATTGCAAAAGCAAAAAGAAACTTACTCCTGAACAGTTTGTAGCTTGGAAAGCAAACCACGCAGCTGAATGTGACGCTAATCGCACAGGCTCTTCTGGTGCGATGGAATCACAAGGGATCCTACAGACTTTCCGACGTTCACAGAAGATGCATGGCTTAAACTATACAGGCTATTTGGGAGATGGTGACTCAAAAAGCTATAAAACTGTTGCAGATGCAGATCCACCAATATACCCCCGGGGTAAGACGATTAAAAAGTTGGAATGCTGCGGTCACGTACAGAAAAGAATGGGACGTCGACTTATGGACCTCAAGAATTCTAACAAAGGAAAAGTTTTTGAAGAAGATGGCAAACACTACAAAGGGATGGGAGGAGTAAAAAGACTTACTCAAGCAACAATTCTAAGAACCCAGGGCCATTATGGTGGTGCCATTAGAAATAATACCAACAACTTTCTACAGATGAAAATGGCAATTTGGGCTATTTTGAAACACAGGTGTGGCGACCACAGTGATTGCGGCCATTGGTGTCCGAAAGAACAAATCATATCAGTGGCAAACAAAAAAAAACTCCCCAAAATATCACTGATGCTATGAAACCAATATTTGAAGAGTTAACATCAGTTGCTCGGTTGCAAAAGTGTTTACATGGTGGCACACAGAATGCTAGCAAGTCGTTCCATAATTTAATATGTAAAAGATGACCGAAAAACCAATATGTTGGAAGAAAAAGGCTAGAGATAGCTGTTCATAATGCCAAAAATGTATAGACGCTATAAGTTTTGTGAGGTCTGTCTGTCCCTCCATCCTTCCGTCCGTCCATCCGTCCACTTAAGAACTCGTAAACTAGACAAGATATTACAAATCCGACATCATGATATTTTAGACCTTTCAAAGTTCTGATGCAACGGCTACTTTTTTTCTTCAATGATAGCTAAAATTTTAATATTTAAAATAACTTTGCAATAGAGATGGTAATAGAGCCCAACTCTTAAAGTTCGGGATTGGTTCGATTCGGTCAAATTAAAGTTCGGGTTCGGTTCGGTTCGGTCAAATTTAAGTTCGGGTTGGGTTTGATGACGAGTATAGTTCGAGTTAAATTCGGTCAGGTCTAAAGTTCGTATACGGATTCGGTTCAATATTATGATTTTATGCTACCCAGAGATCGGTCCATACAGGTTATCGGGCACATTGACAATATTATGCTGGACATAGGGTCTATATCTGCTACCCGGACATCAGTCCATACAGGTTATCGGGCACATTAACAATATTATGCTGGATATAGGGTCTATATCTGCTACCCAGACATCGACCCACACAGGTTATCGAGCACATTGACAATATTATACTGGATATAGGGTCTATATTTATGCTACCCGGACAGTGGTTCATACAGGTTACCGGGCACATTTACAATATTATGCTGGATATCGGGTCTATCTACTACCTGGAAATCGGTCCACACAGGTTATCGGGCACAATGACAATATTTAACTAGATATGGGGTCTATCTACTGCCCAGACATCGGTCCATACAGGTTATCGTGCACATTTACAATATTATGCTGGATATCGGGTCTATATCTGCTACCTGGACATCGGTCCATACAGGTTATCCAGCACATTGACAATATTATGCTGGATATAGGGTCTATATCTGCTACCCGGACATCGGTAAATACAGGTTATCCGACACATTGACAATAATTTGCTGGATATCGGGTCTATATCTGCTACCCGGACATCGGTCCATACAAGTTATCCGGCACATTGACAATATTATGCAGGATATAGGGTCTATATCTGCTACCAGGACATTTGTTCATACAGTTTATCGGGCACATTGACAATATTATTCTGGATATAGGGTCTTTATCTGCTACCCGGACATCAGTCCTTGCAGGTTTTAGGGAATATTTACAATATTATGCCGGATATAGGGTCTATATATGCTACCCGGACAATGGTTCATACAGGTTAACGTGCACATTTACAATATTATGCCGGATATAGGGTCTATATATGCTACCCGGACAATGGTTCATACAGGTTATCGGGCACATTGACAATATTATGCTGGATATAGGGTCTTTATCTGCAACCCGGACATTGGTCCTTGCAGGTTTTAGGGAATATTTACAATATTATGCCGGATATAGGGTATATATCTGCTACCCGGACATTGGTTCATACAGGTTATCGGGAACATTTACAATATTATGTTGGATATCGGTTCTATCTACTACCCGGACATCGGTCCACAAAGGTTATCGGGTATTTACAATATTATGCCGCTTATTATGTCTATATCTGCTACCCGGACATCGGTTCATACAGGTTATCAGGCACATTGACAATATTATGCTGGATATCAGGTCTTTATCTGCTACCCGGACATCGGTCAATACAGGTTATCAGGCACATTGACAATATTATGCCGGATATAGGGTCTATATCTGCTACCCAAACATCGGTCCATACAGGTTATCGGGCACATTGACAATATTATGCCGGATATAGGGTCTATATTTCTGCTACCCGGACATTGGTTCATACAGGTTATGGGGCACATTTACAATTTACAATATTATGCTGGATATCGGGTCTATATCTGCTACCCGGACATCAGTCCATACAGGTTATCGGGCACATTGACAATATTATGCTTGATATAGGGTCTATATCTGCTACCAGGACATTGGTTCATACAGGTTATCGGGCACATTAACAATATTATGCGGATATCTGGTCTATATCTGCTACCCGGACATCGGTCCATCAAGTAGGTTATCGGGCACATTTACAATATTATGCTGGATATCGAGTCTATATCTGCTACCCGGACATCGGTCCATACAGGTTAACGGGCAAATTAACAATATTATGCTGGATATGGGGTCTATATCTGCTACCTGAACATCGGTTTATAAAGGTTATCGTGCACATTGACAATAATTTGCTGGATATCGGGTCTATATCTGCTACCCGGACATCGGTTTATAAAGGTTATCGTGCACATTGACAATAATTTGCTGGATATCGGGTCTATATCTGCTACCTGAACATCGGTTTATAAAGGTTATCGTGCACATTGACAATAATTGGCTGGATATCGGGTCTATATCTGCTACCCGGACATCGGTCCATACAAGTTATCCGGCACATTGACAATATTATGCCGGATATAGGGTCTATATCTGCTAACAGGACATTTGTTCATACAGTTTATCGGGCACATTGACAATATTATTCTGGATATACGGTCTTTATCTGCTACCCGGACACCAGTCCTTGCAGGTTTTAGGGAATATTTACAATATTATGCCGGATATAGGGTCTATATATGCTACCCGGACAATGGTTCATACAGGTTATCGGGCACATTGACAATATTATGCTGGATATAGGGTCTTTATCTGCAACCCGGACATCGGTCCATGCAGGTTGTCGGGCACATTTACAATATTATGCCGGATATAGGGTACATATCTGCTACCCGGACATTGGTCCATAAAGGTTATCGGGCACATTGACAATATTATGCTGGATATAGGGTCTATATCTGCAACCCGGACAATGGTTCATACAGGTTATCGGGCACATTGACAATACTATGCTGGATATCGGGTATATCTGCTACCCAGACATCGGTCCGTAGAGATTATCTGACACATTATCTGCTACCCGGACATCGGTTCATAAAGGTTATCGGGCACATTGACAATATTATGCCGGTTATTATGTCTATATCTGCTACCCGGACATCGGTTCATACAGGTTATCAGGCACATTGACAATATTGTGCTGGATATCAGGTCTTTATCTGCTACCCGGACATCGGTCAATACAGGTTATAAGGCACATTGACAATATTATGCCGGATATAGGGTCTATATCTGCTACCCAAACATCGGTCCATACAGGTTATCGGGCACATTGACAATATTATGCCGGATATAGGGTCTATATTTCTGCTACCCGGACATTGGTTCATACAGGTTATCGGGCACATTTACAATTTACAATATTATGCTGGATATCGGGTCTATATCTGCTACCCGGACATCAGTCCATACAGGTTATCGGGCACATTGACAATATTATGCTTGATATAGGGTCTATATCTGCTACCAGGACATTGGTTCATACAGGTTATCGGGCACATTAACAATATTATGCGGATATCTGGTCTATATCTGCTACCCGGACATCGGTCCATCAAGTAGGTTATCGGGCACATTTACAATATTATGCTGGATATCGAGTCTATATCTGCTACCCGGACATCGGTCCATACAGGTTAACGGGCAAATTAACAATATTATGCTGGATATGGGGTCTATATCTGCTTCCTGAACATCGGTTTATAAAGGTTATCGGGCACATTTACAATATTATGCCGGATATCGGGTCTATATCTGCTACCCGGACATCGGTCCATACAGGTTATCTGGCACATTGACAATGTAATGCCGGATATCGGGTCTATATCTGCTACCCGGACATCGGTCCATACAGGTTATCTGGCATTGACAATATTATGCTGGATATCGGGTCAATATCTGCTACCCGGACATCAATCCATACAGGTTATCGGGCACATTGACAATATAATGTGGGATATAGGGTCTATATCTGATACACGGACATTGGTTCATACATGTGATCGGGCACATTGACAATATTATGTGGGATATAGGGTCTATATCTGCTACCCGGACATTGGTTCATACAGGTTATCGGGCACATTGACAATATTATGCTGGATATAGGGTCTATATCTGCTACCCAGACATCAGTTCATACAGGTTATCGGGCACATTGAAAATATTATGTGGGATATAGGGTCTATATCTGCTACCCGGACATTGGATCATACAGGTTATCGGGCACATTGACAATATTATGTGGGATATAGTGTCTATATCTGCTACACGGACATTGGTTCATACAGGTTATCGGGAACATTTACAATATTATGTGGGATATAGGGTCTATATCTGTTACCCGGACATTAGTTCAAACAGGTTATCGGGCACATTTACAATATTATGCCGAATATAGGGTCTATATCTGCTACCCGGACATTGGTCCATAAAGGTTATCGGGCACATTTACAATATTATGCTGGATATCGGGTCTATATCTGCTACCTGGACATTGGTTCACACAGGTTATCTGGCACATTGACAATATTATGCTGGATATAGGGTCTATATTTGCTACCCGGACATTCGTTAATACAGTTTTACGGGCACATTGACAATATTATGCTGGATATAGGGTCTATACTTGCTACCCGGACATAGGTTCATACTGTTTATCGAGCACATTGACAATATTATGCTGGATATAGGATCTATATCTGCTACCCGGACATCAGTTCATACAGGTTATCGGGCACATTGAAAATATTATGTGGGATTTAGGGTCTATGTCTGCTACCCGGACATTGTTTCATACAGGTTATCGGGCACATTGACAATATTATGCTGGATATCCGGTCTATATCTGCTACCCGGACATCGATCCATACAGGTTATCTGGCACATTGACAATATTATGCTAGATATCGGGTCAATATCTGCTACCCGGACATCAGTCCATACAGGTTATCGGGCACATTTACAATATTATGCCGGATATAGGGTCTATATCTGCTACCCGGACATTGGTTCATACAGGTTATCGGGCACATTTACAATATTATGCTGGATCTCGGTTCTATTTACTACCCGGACATCGGTGCATACAGGTTATCCGGCACATTGATAATATTATGCCGGATATCTGGTCTATATCTGCTACCCGGACATCGGTCCATAAAGGTTTTCGGGCACATTGACAATATTATGCTGGATATAGGGTCTATATCTGCTACCCAGACAACAGTTCATACAGGTTTTCGGGCACATTGAAAATATTATGTGGGATATAGGGTCTATATCTGCTACCCGGACATCAGTCCATACAGGTTATCGGGCACATTAACAATATTATGTGGGATATAGGGTCTATATCTGCTACACGGACATTGGTTCATACAGGTTATCGGGCACATTGACAATATTATGCTGGATATAGGGTCTATATCTGCTACCCAGACATCAGTTCATACAGGTTATCGGGCACATTGAAAATATTATGCTGGATATCGGGTCTATATCTGCTGCCAGGACATTGGTTCATACAGGTTATCTGGCACATTTACAATATTATGCCGGATATAGGGTCTATATCTGCTATTATGAAATCAGTCCATAAAGGCTATTGGGCACATTTACAATATTTTTCCGGATATCGGGTCTATATCTGCTACCCGGACATTGGTTCATACAGGTTATCGGGCACATTTACAATATTATGCCGAATACCGGTTCTATCTACTACCCGGACATCGGTCCACAAAGATTATTGGGCACATTGATAATATTAAGCTGGATATCGGGACTATCTACTTCCTAGACATTGTGTGTCTCTTCTTCTTATTCATCGTTCTCATTGTTATGTTGGAGTGTTCAGATGACTAGACCAATACATGAGATGAACTGCGCAGTGGTTTCCAAATCAGGGAGCTCTCCATATAGTTTTCTTTCTATTGGGTTGATTTGGGGTCAATGTCTTTTATGGGCCTCTTGGTAAAGAGAGCAGTTTTGGAGGACGTGGTCGGCATTCTCTGGTGATACTCCACATGGGCAGATTTCACTGGTTCCAATTTTGAGCTTCCAGTGCATGTGTTGTCGCATTCTGTTGTGTCCGGTCCTGAGTAGAATGATTAGTCCTTGGTCTTGTCGGGATAGCTAATAGTAAGCGTCATCTTTCTTGTGATTTGGATGAGAGCTCGTCCATTTCTCATTTTTAGCGGCCTCCGTAAGGGGAAAAATCCGCTATTAGGTTTGTGCAAAATGTCCGTCTGTCCGTCTTTCTGTCTGTCCGTCTGTCCGTCTGTCCGTCTGTCACACTTAGATCTCGAAAACTAGAAGAGATATGAAAAATATTATTTCATCATTAAATGCGGCTTGAAAAGTTTAGGTGCAACGGATACTTTTGGTTTTCTAAAAGCAAACCGTTTAATTTATAAAATTATTATGCAAGCGATGTTTTCATAAAAATACACCAATTCTAAAACAATTACTTAAATGTAAGGGAGGCAATGTTACAATATGCTAACAAAGATGTATAACTTTTGTGTATTTTCAGTATCACTAAGTCAAATATATTTTTAAAATTTACAGGAAATGTTTACAACAAATATAAATAATAGTTAAAGATGTTTTTTCTGGTCAACTAGCTTCTAAAATTAAAAGAAAACATTTCTGTTTGTTTATAAAGGCTAATAATGCACTTTGTATGTAAATATCACGCACATTTTTTAAATGGACTTTTTATGCAGCGATTTTCGTGTAGTAGCGTAACGTCTCAATGTACAATAATGCAAAACCAATTCCTTAAACTTTTTTAAAAAATCAGATTTTATTTATTTTTTGTTTAGTGCCCCCATCCGAATAAAAGAAGATTATTTTTGTGCGTTTTGTCTGTTAGTCGGTCTGTCCGTCACGATTAGATTAAAAAAACTAGAACTCTAAAAGCTATTGAAAATCTGATTTACCCTTTAATGTTCCTGCCGTAACATCTTAATAGTTTTAAGTATCTAAAAATTAATTGTTCCGGATTTTTTTGTGCAAAATTAATCAACCCAAACAAATGTTTGTTTGCTCTTCTAATTTATATTCCATTCCATTTCCATGCTTAAAAGTTACAAATACACATTATCAATAATATGTTGTTCCGTTTTTTATGTAAATAGCATATTAATGCTAAATCAAAATCTCTATACTGACTCATATTTCATTAAGTGTAAAAATGTTCCAGATATTGTTTTATAAAACATGAATTATGCTAATGATTGTTTGAAATCGTATAATTTACTAATATTACACTTATATTATTTGACAATGCGTCACTATAATTTGGTTATCTATAATTGTTCCGTATTTTCATCTTTAAACAAATTTTAAAAATATCGACAATAGGTTGTTCAGGGCTTTAAAAAAAAAAGTAATTTACTAGAATTGATTACTGAAAATTATTTTTTAGAAATTTAATTTTCTTGCTGAAACATAACATAGAAGTTTTGTAATCGATAAAGAAAGTTCCGGATTTTGTTTCTTACAAATCGTCGCTAGAAATTTCCGAATTTATTTAAAAATCTACTAACGCCAAATAATTGTTTGAACTCCCTCTTCTAATTAATAAACAAATAATCTTCTCATTTACGAAATAATGTTTTTGACGGATTTTTATGCAAAATATTTTAACTCACTACTCTCTTACAGTACATTTAACTTTCTACCTAAAACATTAAAAAATCTAATTATCGTTAATATTATGTTCCGATTTTTAAGGAAAACAGAATCCAAACACCAAAGTAAGGTATGAAAATCTCTCCACATGGCTGTAGTACATCTAATTTTTATACGAGACCATCCAAAAAATTTAATTAACGGTATTACATTTATCTGAAATTCACTTTTTCTTTTACTATTTATACAAACATCCGGAACAATCTATTATATAAACTTTTCAATTGTGTTCATACCTAAAAATTATTGCGATGTTTTGAAACGTAAAATAAAGGTTAATCAATTTTTAATAACTTTTAGTTGTTTTTTTTTAATATCAAGATGACGGACAGACCGACTGACAGACAAAATGCAAAAACAATGCGGCTTTGATCCTCTTTAAATAAATTCTATTAGAACTCAGTGCACCAATGTCTATAAAGCCTCGTTAAATATCTCGTGTAAATAAAGACATTTTTTTATGGTACCGGTAATAGCCTATTGTGAGGTAATGGAATCTTTTTTCTTTGACGTCATATGAATGGACTCTTTAAATGCAATGTTAAAAGAACGCACTCGGTGCACCAATTTATATTAACCCTCGAAAAATTGCACGTATTAATGAAAACATATTTTAGTCTAACTAAGCCGTGTGACGTAGTTTTGTTTTTTTCCTTTGACGTCATATGGAATGAATTCTTTAAATGAAATGCTAAAAGAACGCACTCGGTGCACCAAAGTCTATGAACACTCGATAAATGGCTCGTAATGATGAAGGCGATTTTTATTCTAGCTAGGCCGTGTGACGTAGTGTTTTTTTTTCTTTTGACGTCATATGGAATGAATTCTTTAAATGAAATGCTAAAAGAACGCACTCGGTGCACCAAAGTCTATGAACACTCGATAAATGGCTCGTAATGATGAAGGCGATTTTTAGTCTAGCTAGACCGTGTGACGTAGTGTTTTTTTTTCCCTCTGACGTTATATGGAATTAATTCTTGAAATGAAATGAAAAAAGAACTCGGTATAGTAATGTTTATTAAGCCTCGTTATGTGACTAGCGTTTAAAAAAGGAATGATATCTTGATTTAGATCTAATCTAGATTTTTTAAACTAGATCTAGATTTTTATTACAGTACATCTAGATCTGGATTTATATTCTAATTAAAATTATTTTAGAGTCTAGAAATTCTAGATCTAGTTTAGACTAAAATAGATTAGATTAAGATGTAGAATTTCAATTTCTAAACTTAAAGTGTAAAAAAAAAAGTGTAGATTTTCATTTCCAAACGTTTTGATCAATATTGCAATGTTTTAATATACTAAAACTAATCTACTATTTTTTATTAAATTTTAATTTACGGCAAATGAATCTTTGAAACATTATTACTTTTGACCATCAAAATTAAATCACCTCTTGAATATTATTTGCGAATATGCAGATCCGACAGGGATCCGACTTCGACGGGGGCCGCCTCTGAGTTTGTGTAACACAAACTCTCTTTGTAATCTTGTTTTTGTTTACAATTAATTTTTTTATTTCTTCTGGATAGAGTTCAGAGTTTATTTGAGAATTAGTTCTCCCACTCTTGGCGAGTGTGTCAGCCTTCTCATTTCCTTCTAGTTGTATGTGGGCTGGTATTCATTCATTGAATAACAGTTTTTTTGCTGTTGTTGTTGAGCTTTGTAAGTGCTGTTCTGAGGTTTTTAATATAAGGGGAATCAGAGTTTTGCAAGCTTTGGAGGGTTGTTTTTTTGCATCGGTTAGCAAGACAATCTGACTGTGAGGGGAACTTGGATGATTTGCTAGCATAGTAGCAGCTAGTGCTAGTGCTTCCCTTTCTGCTCTGTGACTGTCAGAGAGCTCTCCAGTTGCAATGGATTTTTTGAGTTTTCCTCCATCTGGCTATTCGATAAGTATTTCAGCTCCTCCATTTGTGGTGGCTTTATGGGATGAGCCATCCGTGTAAACTCTGATCCACTGGTTGCTAGGGAAATTTGTATGCAGAAAACAGTTTACTATTTCCTTGAGCTCTGTTGGTCTGTAATCAGATTTTCTTTTTGTGTTTTCAATATGGTCCCTTATAGTAGGAAGAGGGCTTTCGTCCCAGGGTGGTGATTCGTTATAGTGTATCGAGGATTCCAGAGTAATTTTTTCAAGATGGTGTTTCTTTTTTAGGTTTAAAGACTCCTATATGAAATTGGTTCTTTTGAGACGTTTTTTTGTGCCAGTTTTGTGGATTTTTGTTCTGAGTGGGTGCCTCTCCATGATTTCCAAGTTAGTGAATTGGGAAAGGATTTTTATTTCTCTTCTTTCATCCAGAGAGTTCAGGGCAGCGGTTTCCTCCAAAGCTCTTAAGGGTGTTGTTTTGATTGCCCCTGCCATTATCCTTAAACCAATATTTTGAACCTTGCCTATTTTTCTTAGGTTGGTTTGGGCTGCTGAGCCCCATGCTGAGGCACCATATTCTAGTACAGGTCTTACATAACTGGTATAGGTCTTTTTCAGGATGTTGTGATTAGCTCCCCAATCTGTGCCAGCTAATTTTTTCAAGAGGGATAGTCTCTGGATGCCTTTACTCTATGTTTTATCTATTTGGTTTTTCCAGGTTAGTCTCGGGTCATAGGTTACTCCAAGATATGTAGGGCTATCATTCTAAAGCTTCCTTATGTAATGTTAATTTTATTGTTTGTTGTTTTGTTGACAGTGAGAATATGGTATATGTTGTCTTTTTTGTGTTAATGGACATGCCCCAGTGTGTGTCTATATGTAATTAATCTTCATTACATTCTTATCTTTCATTCTTTCAAACGTTTTTTCTACCCTAGAATACTCTCTTCCTATAATTAGTGAAAGGCAGTATACACACCCAAGGGACAGCTAGGGAGTCTGGGGGAGTCTGTAAGCTCCCCCAGTGGGGTCCGGGGCGAAGGCCCGGATCCAAGCATTTTTTTCGTTATTTTAAGCTTTAAAAAATGCATATTTTGAGGTATCTACAGTGCAATTAGCCTGCTACTCTTCCGCTAAAAAATCAAAAACTAAATCTTCTATTCAGTAGAGTCCAGCGACTGGTAGAAAAAGGTAAAATACTTTAGTTTTTGTATTGGAGGTGGGAGGGAGGGAAACCACAAAACCCCGTTTGGCTACGCTCATGAAATTTGGTGACTGTAGTTTGCTTAAGTTGGCTGCACTGGGGAGTAAAGTAAAGTTTCCCTTTCAGACAATGGGATCTGAGGCCAGTGATGGTTTGAACTCCACCCTTCTCGGCTACGCCAATGTGATTTATCATAGATGTAATCATAATTTTATTCAAAATATATAAAGTTTGATAACGCATCGAAAACTGGATGTATGCTTTCTTAGGCTTACATAATGTATTCTATTTATACATGTATGTAGTCTGAAAACTATAAACACTACAATAGCAGCCTTAATGAGTTTCAAACTTGTTGGTAGTACTTATAGATTACAGACGTTTCTTCAAAAAAATAAAAATAATTAGGTCCTACGCATTGCATTTCACGTGTTAATCTAGTCATGCATGTTGATGTGTGACTTAAAATATGCTAAGTCATTGGTTTTCCTGGCTGACTCAGGCAACCCATTCCTTTAAAGTGGTATCACCACAAATACAAAACTCCCTACATTGCTCTATGACTCAGAAACATGGATAGTGTACAGTTAACATGCAAAGAAACTGAATCACTACCACGACTTGTCTGTGAAAAATACGGAATGTCAAATGGCAAGACAAGATACCAGATACTGAAGTCCTTCAAAGAGCGGGTCTGCAAAGCATCCACACAATCCTGATGCAGTCCCAGCTGAGATGGGCAGGACACGTATGCAGAATGGAAGACCACCGCATCCCTAAACGACTCTTGTATGGCCAACTAAGCGAAGGAAAGTGCTCACAAGGTGGTCGAAGAAAGCGCTTTAGGGACACCCTCAAAGCTTCTCTGATAGATTTAGCCACCTGGGAGACAGAGGCACATGACAGAGCATCATGGCGTCGCGCTGTGAAAACTGGCGCACAGGTTGCTGAGGAAAAGAGAACCAAGCTGGCAGAAGAAAAACGCCAGAGAAGCAAGGCCAATGACACTGGCTCTAGCTGGAATAACCTGCCTAGTGTGCGGCCGAACATTCCGGGCTCACATAGGTCTCACCAGTCACACGAGGAGACATAAATCCCCAGTGCAAAGCCCTCAGCACCCTGGATGACAAAGTGGTCATAATCGAACTACGATGGACGAAATATATATATATATATATATATATATATATTCCTTTACCAGATAAGAGAAAGCAGAACGGTTAGAGAGGTACTTCTAGATTTGAAAAGCTCTTGCTTCGTCCTAGTACATTCTCAAAAAACGCGATTTGTATATGAATATATTATTTAAAATATAAATGATTCTAAATCTCCTTTCATTAAATATCGGATGTGACAGCGCTATATAAATTATTGTAATTATTGTAATAATTTTCATTATTAATGATTTCATACTAAGCATAAGTTTGTCATTAATCATAACTGTATAAATGTATTATTACAAATAAACAACAAGAAACTTACTTTTTTACTTTTCATATCGCAGAAACTAGAACTTTATACGGTTATACCCATATTAAGCTATGAATAAGTTGAGTGGTTTGGAATTTCACGGCTGCGTGTATGTGTTTAAGTTAACTTCTATTAAGTTTTGTTAAAGAGCTAATTGTCTCCCCTTTTGCCGCGTTATATCAATGTTTTCCTCTCCCATCCCTCTTTTTCGTTAACATTCAATGGAACCATTAAAAGACGGGTGAGGGAAGGAGCAAAACGAAAATAGGAGTGCCATCAAAGGTCCATGCCGACCAGCAAAATGATCAGGCCAAACACAGTCTTAAAGACATCAAAGTAGTGTTAAAGGCCATTCCGCTCGTGCATAGCAGAAAGTACGGTCTAACGTTTTACAAATGATAACACGTACAGTGTATAGTGTAATTCTTAAATTTTGTTCTTGTTAAATTTCAAACAAAATCAATTGTAACAATAATTTAAAAAAAAAACAAGAAATAGTGTTCGGGCCTTTGTGTCTTGCTGCTGTCACTTTTTTTTTAAAGTTGTCTGCATTTAATTTTTTTTTTCTTTGGTCGCGACCAGACCGGCCGATTTGTTACCGCCCCACCGGGCATTTGCCCGTTTGCCCATATAGCCAGTCCGCCCCTGTTATCCGGCAAATTAACAATATTATGCCGGATATAGGGTCTATATCTGCTACCCGGACATTTGTTCATACAGTTTATCGGGCACATTGACAATATTATGCCGGATATAGGGTCTATATCTGCTACCCGGACATCAGTCTATACAGGTTATCGGGCACATTGACAATTATATGCTGGATATAGGGTCTATATCTGCTACCCGGACATCAGTCTATACAGGTTATCGGGCACATTGACAATATTATGCTGGATATAGGGTCTATATCTGCTACCCTGAAATCGGTCCATAAAGGCTATTGGGCACATTTACAATATTATGCCGGATATCGGGTCTATATCTGCTACTGGGACATCGGTCTATACAGGTTATCGGGCACATTGACAATATTATGCTGGATATAGGGTCTATATCTGCTACCCGGACATCAGTTCATACAGGTTATCGGGCAAATTGACAATATTATGCTGGATATCGGGTATATCTGCTACCCAGACATCGGTCCGTAGAGATTATCTGACACATTGACAATATTATGCTGGATATAGGGTCTATATCTTCTACCCGGACATCAGTTCATACAGGTTATCGGGCACATTAAAAATATTATGTGGGATATAGGGTCTATATCTGCTACCCGGACATCAGTTCATACAGGTTATCGGGCACATTGACAATTTTATGCTGGATATAGGGTCTATATCTGCTACCCGGACATCAGTTCATACAGGTTATCGGGCACATTGTCAATATTATGCCGGATATAGGGTCTATATCTGCTACCCGGACATCGGTCAATACAGGTTATCTGGCACATTGACAATATTACGCCGGATATAGGGGTTATATCTGCTACCCGGACATCGGTCCATCAAGTAGGTTATTGGGGACATTGACAATATTATGCCGGATATAAGGTCTATTTCTGCTACCCGGACTTCGGTCTATACAGGTTATCGGGCACATTGACAATATTTTGCCGGATATCGGGTCTATATTTGCTACCCGCACATCGGTGTATAAAGGTTATCGGGCACATTGAAAATATTATGCTGAATATCGGGTCTTTATCTGCTACCCGGACATCAGCTCATACAGGTTATCGGGCACATTGAAAATATTATGTGGGATATAGGTTCTATATCTGCTTCCCGGACATCAGTTCATACAGGTTATCGGGCACATTGAAAATATTATGTGGGATATAGGGTCTATATCTGCTACCCGGACATCAGTTCATACAGGTTATCGGGCACATTGAAAATATTATGTGGGATATAGGGTCTATATCTGCTACCCGGACATCAGTTCATACAGGTTATCGGGCACATTGACAATAGTATGCTAGATATTGAGTCTATATCTGTTACCTGGACATCAGTTCATACATGTTATCGGGCACATTTAAAATATTATATGGGATATAGGGTCTATATCTCATACCCAGACATTGGTTCATACAGGTTATTGGGCACATGGACAATATTATGCTGGATATAGGGTCTATATCTGCTACCCGGACATCGGTCCATAAGTTTATCGGGCACTTTTACAATATTATGCCGGATATCGGGTCTATATCTGCTACCTGGACATCGGTCCATACAGCTTATTTGGCACATTTAAAATATTATGCCGAATATAGGGTCTATATCTGCTACCCAGACATCAGTCCATACTGGTTATTGGGTATATCTGCCACCTGGACATCGGTCCATACAGGTTATCTGACACATTGACAATATTATGCTGGATATCGGGTATATCTGCTACCCGGACATTAGTTCATACAGTTTATTAGGCACATTGACAATATTATGCCGGATATAGGGTCTTTATCTGCTACCCGGACATCGGTCCACACAGGTTATCGGGCACATTGACAATATTATGCTGAATATCTGGTCTATATCTGCTACCCAGACATCGTTCCATACAGGTTATCGGGCACATTGATAATATTATGCCAAATATAGGGTCTATATCTGCTACCCAGACATCAGTTCATACAGGTAATTAGGCACATTGACAATATTATGTGGGATATAGGGTCTTTATCTGCTACCCGGACATCGGTCCACACAGGTTATCGGGCACATTGACAATATTATGCTGAATATCTGGTCTATATCTGCTACCCAGACATCGTTCCATACAGGTTATCGGGCACATTGACAATATTATGCCGGATATAGGGTCTATATCTGCTACCTGGACATCGGTCCATACAGGTTATTGGGCACATTTAAAATATTATGCCGAATATAGGGTCTATATATGCTACCCGGACATCGGTCCATAAAGATTATCGGGCATATTGACAATATTTTGCCGGATATCGGGTCTATATCTGCTACCCGGACATCGGTCCATCAAGTAGGTTATTGGGGACATTGACAATATTATGCCGGATATAAGGTCTATTTCTGCTACCCGGACTTCGGTCTATACAGGTTATCGGGCACATTGACAATATTATGCTGGATATAGGGTCTATTTCTGCTACCCGGACATCGGTGTATAAAGGTTATCGGGCACATTTACAATATTATGCCGAATATAGGGTCTATATCTTCTACCCGGACATGGGTTTATACAGGTTATCTGGCACATTGACAATATTACGCCGGATATAGGGGTTATATCTGCTACCCGGACATCGGTCCACACAGGTTATCGAGCACATTGACAATATTATGCTGGATATAGGGTCTATATTTCTGCTACCCGGACAATGGTTCATACAGGTTACCTGGCACATTTACAATATTATGCTGGATATCTGGTCTATCTACTACCTGGAAATCGGTCCACACAGGTTATCGGGCACATTGACAATATTTAACTAGATATCGGGTCAATCTACTGCCCAGACATCGGTCCATACAGGTTATCGTGCACATTTACAATATTATGCTGGATATCGGGTCTATATCTGCTACCTGGACATCGGTCCATACAGGTTATCGGGCACATTGACAATATTATGCTGGATATCGGTTCTATATCTGCTACCCGGACATCGGTCCATACAGGTTATCGAGCATATTGACAATAGTATGCAAGATATAGAGTCTATGTCTGCTACCCACCTTCTCCCACAACTCTCTTTGATCTAGGAGATCACGCGGATCAATACGCCCCTCGGCACTCCAATGTGCGATTACCTTCTCGAGTCAACTTCACTCACGTGAGAGATAATCTTTAGCCTAGGACATTTCCTGTTTCCGTCCACCACTCCCGGACCTTTATAAGGTAGACTAAGTCAAACCAGACCCGCTCATTTCTCTCTCGTTGGCAATATCACTGCCTGGTATGGCAATCTGAGCATTAAAAATAAAATCAAACTTTATAGAATCCTAAATGCTGCTGGCAAAATCATTGGCAAAAAACAAACCCTATTTTGGCAGTTGTTTGAGACAAACATCTATAAAAAAGCTAATAAGATCCTCGAAATAAAGAATCACCCTTTTTGGCAGGATTTTTTATTTTACCATCACAAAAGAGTTACAAGACACCGATAGCAAAGACAAACAGACACAAACACTGTTTTGTTCCCCTGGCAATCAAATCATTAAATAAGAACAATCTAGTATAAACTTTGTCACAAGTAAATTATGAGTGAGTCTTGTGTGAATGTACACTTTGGTTTCTTATAGTTATAATGTTTTTTGTTTGGTGTAATGCACAAATTGTAAGACAAATTTTCATACGGAAAATAAAGCTTATTATTATTATTATTATTATTATTATTATTATTAATATTATCTCATTTATTCTTACTCTTAGAGGAATACCTGGTGGTAAGCCGAACTTAATCACAGTTCCACTTAATTACTTTGTGTATATTTCTCACTGGATATAATCATGTGTATTTTAGTATTTCATTTATACTTAATTAGTGCATTGTGTATTTCTCACTGTCGGAAGTAGAAAACATAAACATGTCCTATGTATATATTTATGTATTGCATTAATCTATTAATGCTACGTTGCTAAATTGATCGTTGATGCAACCATGTATATATTTGTACATCTTATTTTATTTCCTTTATCTCGGCTGACCGCCTTGATAATATTTACTAGCGGACTAATACTGCGCTTAGAAAAGAGATGAATTATCTCCCCTTTTCTCATTCTACTTTGACGAGAGTTGCGCCCCATTCAAGCTCGCTCCTTTCTTTATGGCCGACGGCCATGTGTAAACAATAGCGTCATGGTCGCTGACCACCGCCCATTTCTCCTTCCCCCCCCCTTTTTTTTTCTCTTCCAACTTGTGTTGTTTATTTGAGATTATTTTTCCCCTTTTATGTACATTTTTATATTGCTACTATCAGCGATCTATTTCCCGATTCCATGTGTCATGATCTCCCCATTGTGCTCAAAAGCAATTTTCCAATCTGACGAATGCACCTCAGTCGAGGGCATCAATAAGATGCATGAGAGGCATGTCCTAACTTGTCTTTATTTATCCGCAGCCTCCCTCAGGTGTCTGCCTATTGCCTATTGGCATTGACTGCCTATTTGCTATTGCTACTGCCTACATTGATCTACTCAACTATTTGCTTGGACCATCTGCCTATTTATTCGGCGTTGTTTGACGGCCACTCAATCGTTTATGTACTTAGTGCTATTCAGCACTGCACAACTGCCTGTGTACTTAGTGCTATTCAGCACTGCACAACTGCCTGTGTACTTAGTGCTATTCAGCACTGCACAACTGCCTGTGTACTTAGTGCTATTCAGCACTGCACAACTGCCTGTGTACTTAGTGCTATTCAGCACTGCACAACTGCCTGTGTACTTAGTGCTATTCAGCACTGCACAACTGCCTGTGTACTTAGTGCTATTCAGCACTGCACAACTGCCTGTGTACTTAGTGCTATTCAGCACTGCACAACTGCCTGTGTACTTAGTGCTATTCAGCACTGCACAACTGCCTGTGTACTTAGTGCTATATAGCACTGCGATCTACTACTTGGCGCTATCGGCTCTACTTGCCTAAAGTTCTACGTATTGGCTTCTGAAGTCTTTGCACTTAAGATCATGGAAAAAGAAAAAGGTACAGTAATATGTTGTTTTCTTTTCAAATAAATATAATAAAATAGAATAAAACCTCTTTTTATTACCCTCGGCCCTTAAAAAGAATGTTAATTAAAAAACAAGACAAAATAATATAAGTAAATGAGAACAATACAATAGATACCTATATGTGTCTCCCTTCCTGACAAAGCTTATATCATCTCTATCTGAATGTCTATCTATATGGGTGGAATCTAGTACACGTAATCTCTACCCTATCAGTTTCCATTCTCCTATTAAGATAAATCTTTGCACAATGTTTCGTGTACGCGAATTAGTAAAAATCAAAATTAACACATTAATGAATCATAATTAGTTAATATGTTTTTATAGAAAAGGTACTAACCTTAGGGGGAATAAGCAGAGAGTTAAATATTTTGCTAATTTTTTTTCCTATATGTAAAAATCTATATCAAATAACTTGTTCTGTCAGTATTTCTGACTCTCTGTCTGGTAAAATGTGTGTACACCTTATTTCTCCCACATCCATTCTCGGATCAAATTGAAACTACGCTCAATTATTCATTGACAAAGACGTGACATGAATCACTAAAAAAATACGTAACCAATTCAACAATTTATTACTGGTAATCAATTATCTTGTTAAATAGCAACAAGGCAAACTAATTCACAAATATGTCTAAATTTGATGTATTTAATCCCCTTAAATTATTGTTAACGCTATTTCTTCCTCACGCATTGGTTAATCAAAACAATACTTTAAAAAATTATTTGTTGTACATAATAAAACAGGAGGCATGGTGGTTGAACTGTAAAGCGCTTGGTTTCCGAACCGGGGACCGGGGTTCGAATTCTGGGGAAGACTGGGATTTTTAATTTCGGGATCTTCGGGCGCCTCTGAGTCCACCCAGCTCTAATGGATACCTGACATTAGTTGAGGCAAAAGTAAAGGCGTTTGGTCGTTGAGCTACAAAAAACAGATGACCTTTACATCGTCTGCCCTATAGATCACAAGGTCTGAAAGGGGAACTTTCTTTTTTACTTACATAATAAAACATGAATCAATAAACACAAATACTCAATTAGTCAATTTATTATTGGTAATTAATTATTTTGGATTTAAACATTGACGCTAAATGAAACCGGAAAGCTGGGATATAATTCTGTATTGTTAAGTTTCTTTTCTTTTGTATTGAAGGTTTGCAGCTGGATTTTTTGTTATTTTTTGTTTTTATTTCTTGTGAGGGTTTTGAGTGGAGGGGAAAATTTTCAGAAACAGATTTCTGCTGGAACTCCTAAACAAGGCTACCGCAATGTTTGATAGTTTGAACAATAATTTTAATGTAGCCATTAGACACTTCGATTGGGAATATGGTAGATTAGTACTCCTCAATAATTAATAATAGTAGCCGATATATGTCCTATTTGATACCCATCAATAACTTTATTCAGATAATTTTAATAAGACATAATAGACATTTGTTCCTACAGAGAGACATCTTTTATGTCAATCAAAAATAAAACTCTACGTCGCGCTATGGTATTAAGGTTCGAGCCTTCGTGAAGACTGGGATTTTTTTAATTTAGGGATTTTAAGAGTGCCTCTGATAAGTACTTGACATTGAGAAAAGTTAAGACGATTGGTCATTGTGCTAGCCACACTAAACCCTCATAGAAACATAGCATTTACCGGATTACGTGATTGTGATTCGCTTTTACACAAAAGTTCAGTTCATAATTTATCATAGCTTTGGTATGAGATGCTATCATATGCCATGGGTAAGTAAAAAGGCATAACCTTTAATTTATATATATATCTATATTATAAAGTAGAATGTGAGGTGTATGTATGTATGTATGTATGTTACTTATAGACATCAAAACCGCTTGACCAATCTTGATAAAACTAGGCAGGAATGTTCCTTGGGTACTAACTTAGACCGTAGTGTGTGTATTGTAGCCCTAAAACAAACGTAAGACCCTCAAAAAAAATAAAGTTGTCCTACTCTATTACAGCTACAGTATTTTATGGATCTAGGCCATGTCTACAATGTTGACATGAGAAAAGATCGAAAGGATTTAGACCTAGATCTAATTTTAAGAAATACACTTTGCGCAGATAGTTTTTTACTTTGACACATGAAACTACAAAGAAGATCCATTGATTTCATTATATAATAAAATTAACCTTCAATTTTGTGTTTCAAAAGCATTTTTTACATAAATTAGTTCCTTATATCTGTGACTACAGATTTCCTGACGAACATTAATTCATTAGACAATACCGTAATGAATCGCGTACTAAATATTAATTCGTTTAATTGTTTACTTTATAATCCCATCCCTAGATCTAAAACTCTAATTCAACTCTAAGATGATAAAACTTCTCTTCGCACAGATAGTTTTATACTTTAACACTTAACATATTAATTAAAGTCCATTCATTTCATATTTTGATCAAATAAACATTCAAATTTGGTTTTCTAAAGCTACATTCGTCTACGAGAGCTGCGAAGCCAAGTTGAGATAGGCCTAGATCTATATTCATTCATGAATCGCGTACTAAAAATTATTTCGTTTAATTGTTCACTTTATAATCCCATTCATTGAACAAAGCTATCGCTCTTTTCGTTTTTAATAGATAAGAGTGTATCGATTTCGGGTAAACCCATCTTCGCAAAACTAATTTTATTTTCGTAGCGAAAAAGAAATAACGTGAAAGGATCATTAGCTACGTTTAACATACATCTAAATCCAATCCACTAGATTATTCAAAAGCATTTTTTACATAAATTAGTTCCTGATATCTGTGACTACAGATTTCCTGGCGAACATTCTTTCATTAGACATTATTACCAAATGGTTACACATTAACACATCTCTCTACTGAGTCTATTCCTAGGCCTAGGTCTAAAACTCTTATTGAACTCTAAGATGATAAAACTTCTTTTATGCTTTAACACATAAACATACTAATTATTGTCCATTCATTTCATATTTTAATCAAATTAACATTCAAATTTGTTTTTCTAAAGCATTTTTAATACATTCGTTCGCTGTTCGCTAAATAAAGCTGCGAAGCCGTGTTGAGATAGGCCTATATTCATTCATGAAAAAAGGTCACGCATGCGCAACTCAGAATGAACTCTATAAAAGCCCATTTTTAACTCTAAATTAGTGTAGATTTAGATCTATGTCTACCTAAAGATCTACTTTATTCTTTAACACATGAACATACAAAATTAAGTCTATTCATCTCAAATTTTAATCAAATATATGTAGGCCTACAAGCAAATGTTTTAATTTCAAAAAATGGATTTAAGCCTATTAGCTATTTTTATTTGATAACTTCATTCACACTATTTTTACATTGACACATTCGCTTTACTTATTACATTATTATTTCGTTTAAATGTGACTATATCGACAGTAATGCGAAAATAAAGACCCGCGGGTCGCGGGTAACATAATTCTAGTATATATATAAATCTCATCATTTTTTCTTAAATAAATATCACACGAAACATTATCCACAAACAATAATAGATAGACACGATATTTTAGCCCTAATTTGTGTTATTTGGTCTATTCTAATTAGAACACAAATCTAAGATCTACATAAATATTGATGATGTAAAGGACATTTTAGACGAAAAGGACGTAAACAGCACTGGGGTTTACATATTAGACATAAGAGAAGGTTTGATTCAAAAGAAGCTAGTATCACCAGATCTTCAACTTGTGGATTTGAGGGAATTTCTTGTAGCAGCATGTAAGAAAGACACATTGGAGGTAGTCGCGAATGATGGTAAATATATTATCAGTCTAATTTTGTTATTGCTATTAATTTTTTTTTTCTGTTTCGATTTCGTGTTGTATTCATTTTATTTTAAATTTAAATACAAATTATTCAATGTCTTTAAATGCGACAATTTTAAAATAAATGTAACACATTCTTTAACAATGTTATATACATACATATATGTATATATATATATATATACATATAATATCTTACTTTCTTTCATTCATCATTATCTACAATATGAAATACATGGTCCTGGCCATACTTTTATTGACTCAAAATCATTAATTATACAACTTGCTATCAATGATAAAATGTGAAAATGTAACCTGTTCTTTCTTCAATAAGGCCTAGGACAGGGGTCGGCAACCTTTGGAGTCGGAAGAGCCAAAAATTACAATTTACAAAATTTAAAAGTTTTAAAGAGCTAAAAAGTTTTTTTCTTGCCAACTAGAAATAGTACTCACACAATCAATTTTTAAATGAAAGCAAAAAAATTTTTTATTTGTATATAAGTATTGTTTTTCCACAACAAATTGTATAACATATATATGTATATATATGACAAACATTAGCAATATTGGATAATTATTTTTATTATTTCGGTGACAACTAAAGCATTTAATCATAGACTTACAACACTAACATGTACTTCTATAATAAACAATTGAGCAAACAAATTCAATGGGAGCGATGGCTTTGCAAGGTTTTAGCAAGTTTGGATACATTTGTTTTATTTTCTAACATGACTTCCTCTGTTTTCTTATTTTACTTTTAATTCTATTCATGCAAGAGAACGCTCGCAGGGATATGTCGAGGTCGATCCAAAGATAGTCAGCACTCTAAAGTCCAACATTTTCACATCAATGTAGCAATCTGGAAGATTTTTCTATGCGCCAAATCAACTTGCGGAATTTTTTTTTAAAGCTGTTCACTTTTGTTGCGTTACATACATTTCTGGACGTTCAACTATTCCAACTTGCTCCACAAATCTTTACTTTTTAAATCGAGCAATTGCATTTCTAGAGATCCGGTATCAATTCCAATTTGATCAATGTGGATTTCGTTACTATTTGTGTTGAGATGGTGTACTACGAATGCTAGAATGGTTTTATTGGTTTTGAACTGCTCAAATCTGTCAAGAAATTCATCTTTGATTTTTTTTATAACTGTGCTGAAGTAATTCGTGTCAAAAGTTGCACTGATTTTATCACGATACTGCTTTAGACATTGAAAATGAAGTAACTTACCGCTCTGAATATCTTCTGCTAAAAGAATTTTTTTTCCATACAAATTCTACCAAAAACATTGACTGGGTTTCCCCTTCCTTGCAGTTTTAGATTCAACTCATTTCATTTCTCTGTTATATCCACCATAAAGTAACATTTTTGCCACCATTTTTTATTCTCTAATTCAAGGGGATTAATGCCTTCATCATTTAGTAATGTATCTATTTCATTCAAGCACAAAGCAAAACGTTTCAACCTTTTGATTGCCATAACACTTTATTGTGAAGAAGGAGCTTGGAATACTTAGTCTCCATTTCGTTTAACAATTCTTTAAACTGACGATGGTGGGGTGCTTTTGACAAGATGCTGTTAACAATCTTGATTACCAAATTTATTACCTCAACTCTTTCGGTTGGAATCGTTTTCGGCACAAAGCACTACATGGCAACCATACAAATTATATGATTTATTCTGCTCCTAAGAATCGTTGTTGCTCCTTTACTTTTTCCTGTCATATTTCTGGCTCCATAAGTTGCCATTTAAACGACTTTATTTAAATCGCGCTTAATGTCTTCAAGGTATTTTTGGACGGTATGCACTATATCTTCCATTATAGTTTGTCCTGAGAGCGGTAGCAGTCCTAGAAAAATTTTCTTTTGAGGCATATAACTGATAAAAAGGCCAACTTGTGCCGTGTCTTTATATCGCAAGACTCATCTATAGCAAGTGATAAGACAGAAGAAAGTTGAATATCTTCCACCTGCAAATACGTTACATTAGAAGACATTTGAGCTCTTCTATCGTGTACTATTTGAGCGGATGTTTCAAGATTTCTGGTTTGTTTTTGAAATCACGAAACAGTTCTTCAGATGCACGTAGGAAGCAGTCTTTGACATAATCACCATCTGTAAATGGTTTGCCTTTTTGTGCAACTTATAGTGGTACTGCAAAGCTTGCCAGATTAGTATTACTTGTAGATTGCTTCTAACTTTGAGAAGATAATCGCTTTTAACTAGTTTTAACTCATTTACTTGAAACAACAAACTATACGTCACAGCCAAAGCACGTGGTCGATAGCAAATTAAAAAACTACATAGGCGGAGAGCTTCCGACAGACTGACAACAGTGACAACGAGTGAAATGGGGGAAGAGTGTGATGAAAAGCGAGTACAAGTGTCTGACAGATTGAATCAGTGCCTAATTCTTGTTAAACCCTATTTTTAAAATTTTTTTTGATGAAATAAAAAATATTTGCATATGGAACTAAAGAGCCGCAATTAAACATCCAAAGAGCCGCATGTGGCTCGCGAGCCGCAGGTTGCCGACCACGGGCCTAGGACGACAAAGCCATTTTCTAGAACGAAACCACGGCGGTTAAGTTCACCAAAATACATTTTTTTATTCGCAATTTTAACAAGCCATGTGTTTTTATGTTAAAAGTACAAAACTATAATTCAACTTTAGAACTTATGTACACTTTTTGGGGACGTAACTTTCTTAATATAATGCGGTACGTAAAGATGGGTTATTCTAAATAAGGTGCCTCTCGATATCTATATTATGACTGACAAAATAAAAATAAATATGTAAAGATTGGACCAAAAAGAGATATTGTAGTAATACTAACTGTTCCCCTCAATAAGCAAGGGCTATAAAGTGTACTAGACGACCTGCGGCGTAGCATACACCGCTAATTTGCATGGCCGGCCTAAGGCCTCTGGTATATACTCCACCGTAGTGGGTCCCACACTTTCATAGGATCCGCGCTAATTCTAGGTATAAATTATTAATTAAGACCAGGGATTTTTTTCTTACGGTACGAACCGGTACTAAGTACCGGCACCTTTTTGAAAAAAAAAATTACTTTTCTTGTATTTTAAAGTATATTATTAATTTTTTGTAGTTAAAAGTTAGGCAATTAACTACTGAGTACCGGCACTTAATCACTGAGTACCGTCACCTTTTTTTTTTTTTTTACAAAAAAAAGCACTGAATAAAACCATTTTATAACTTATAACAATGTCCTGTCCCTCGGCCTCCAGGAAATCTACTGAAATTGGAAAAGATACGAAAAAGTCCTAAAATCTCCGGACATTGTTACATTTTTTTAAAAACTCATATAATCTCCTGAAACATATAAATAAAAATTGTCATTTTGGGGTGTCAATCAATATGGAAAACGTCAATCATATGTGCGATAAAAAAAAACGGCATTATGCAATACCTGTAATTGTGGAATCTGGTAAAAGAAGCTACTCGCGTCTTATGAAAAATTACTTAAGGTCGGCAATTTTCGAAGATAGATTGAAACATTTGGTAAATCTTGCTATTGAGCGTGATCTATGTTAGAAACATAATTTTTATGATATAGGCTTCTGTATGACTTCGCTATACGCAAGGCCCGTAAAGTAATTCTGTATGTAGTAAAGAATGAATAAAATGCCAAGACAAATTATCTACTAATACAAACTCTTATTTTTCACTTATATCCGTATCCCTACCCAAACTTTGCCCCGCAAATCCGTTTTGCTTAGGGCGCCACTGTGGTTATTTCAGGCTCTGCTATTTAGTGACGGGGGAATACAGAGAAGATTGCTTGTTCTCTCCACCGTCTTTTTTTCGCCGCAAAAGTTAAGTGGGGTAACTCTCGAAAAAAAAGTTATCTTTTCATGTTTTATACTAAAATCTAGGGACCCCAAAATGGTTAAGTCAGGTCCTGCTATTTAGTGAAGGGTGAATACAGAGTAGATTACCTGTTCTCCCTCTCCTCCTCTTTTTTTTCGCCGCTAAAGCTACGTGGGGTAACTTTAGTCCGACTTGCAGAAATAAAACAGTGATCTTTTCTTTTCTTCTTGGTGTCCAAACTGTTAAGCTATGAAGAGAATTATATATATATATATATATATATATATATATAGATAGATTGTTAGTGGAGGGACGTTTCATAAAAAATAGTGTGTGTGCTTGTGGGTATTATAAATGTAGGTAGACAAGAAGAATGCGATACTTTGTGTATATTTCATAATATGGGTTTGCAGGTCAACAGATCAAAGTAAAGGAGACTTTAGCTGTGGGGTAGTGTTGTAATGCGGGCTTTTTTTTATTTGACTGTCAAAGTTCTGGACTTAAATTAAAGAGCTATCTTGAGACGTATCACAGACACACTGAGCTAATAATAATCCTTCACTTTAACTCATGAAACTATGTTAATTCGTATCTTATGTTATAAAATGCAGTCGTTCATTCGTCCGTAATTATGGATCTTTGTGGAAATAAAGGTACATAAAAAAAATTAAAAAACTGAAACGAAAGAAATATACGTACCGAGAAAAAAAAGTGTTAATAAGTGCGTGAAAAAGATGAAATAATGATTTTTTACTTTCACGAAACTGAGGTGCGTTAACTAGGTGGTAAGGCGCTTGGCTTCCGAATCAGGTGTCCCGGGTTCAAGTCCTGGAGAAGATTGGGATTTTAAATTTACGGATCTTTAGGCAGCTCTGAATCCACCAGCTCTACTGGGTACCTGACATTAATTTGGGAAAAGTAAAGGTGGTTGGTCGTTGTGCTGGTCATATGACACCCTCGTCAACAGTGGGTCACAGAAAAAGATGTCCTATACATCATCTGCCCTATGAACCGCAAGGTCTTAAAGGGGAACTATTTATTTAAAGAGATATAATCTATTCAGTACGCATATAAAATAAAATTTAAATCAACAAAATAGTTGAAAGTATAATTCACAGACATCATCAATGATTTGGGCATATCAATACAAAAATGCACATTACATATTAATTAAATAACATAATTTAATGAAATTCTTTTTTTTTATAGACATCCCACAAATTTGTTGTCACCCTCCAGAAGGAATCGAGATAAAGAAGCAGGAGAAAAGGAAAAGAAGGAGAAGAACCACCTCAGTAAACGTTATATTGGTAAAGAAAAGGAAACGGTCAACTTCCGCAAGTGTCGCACGGACAAAGTCTAGAAGGTCGAAAAGAGATGTTGTGAAAACAAACAGCAAGTAAGAAAATAATACATAGGAATTCCATTAGTAAATATTAAAACTATATAGAAAAAGAAGTTTTCTTTTAAAACAATAACAAATACCTGACAACTATACCTGACAATAATGCAGAGGTTATTTCCCTTTTTTAGATATAAAAAAATGAATCGATCATTAATAATCAATAGACTATTTGGTTACTTTTTTATTGAATCATGTTTAGTTATTTACAATAAATGATTGTTTAAAGTTTCAACTTGATCGGAGAATGCGTGTGGAAGAAATAAAGTGGACAATTATCTAAAGAGACAAAGCCTACAACATATTTGGCCATATCTCTGAATGCTGAGGAATTGATTTCTCTTATTGTTATCAAATGAAATAATTAGTAGGTATTATTTAATTGACTAATTTTATTTACAATTTATCTATTGTCTTCGTCAAGGAATAATTTTGCAAAGTTTAAACTTGATCCGAGAATGGGTGTGGGAGAAATCACATGTTCAAACTTTTTACAAGACTAAGTCAGTTGATTTAAGCTTCGTAAAAATGTGTATGGCAAAAGAAAGTTTTGTTAATAAGCAATAAGGAACATGTAGATAAATACAGAAATATTTCCATAATTACATTCCCTCTCTTCTCTCACTTTCACCCTCTCTCTCTCCCTGCGGACAATGGTTATGCTTGCCCTAGATGTGGCAAAATATGTAGGTCACAGCTGGGGCTGCGCAGCCACGGAAAATATTGCATTCCTCACTAATCTTTGGACTCGATGACAAGCCTTATTATTATTTTAAATATAAACACAAACACTGCACCTCAAGTAAGCATTAATGGCCAACCACTAGAAATTGTTGATCACTTTTGTTACCTTGGCTCCATCATATCCAACAACACTCTACTGGATAAAGACATAAACAACAGGATAGCCAAGGCAATGGCCACCATGTCACGGTTGCAGAAAAGAGTCTGGGACAACATATTGCTGACTAGCAGTACTAAAGCCCTAGTCTACCGGACCTGTGTGTTGAGCACCTTGCTGTACGGAAGTGAAACATGGCCAACCTACTCATGGCAGGAAAAAAAGCTCCTCCGATGTCTAAGGCGGATCTTTAAAATAAGGTGGCAAGATAAGATAACCAATGAGGAAGTGCTACATAGAGCAGGATGCCAGGACATCCGCTCTGTTATCAGCAGCAGACGCCTTGGCTGGCTTGGCCACGTTCGTAGAATGCCAGTAGGTCGACTTCCACAGGACATCCTGTATGGCGATCTAATAGAAAGCAGGAGAGCCGCTGGTCGCCCACTTTTACGTTATACGGATGTATGCAAACGCGACATGAAGCTCTTCAAAATCGACACTGGCAACTGGGAAGAGGTGGCACTGGACAGATCCACATGGAGAGAGAGCATAAAGGAAGGGTCACAGATTGCAGATGTCATACACAACAGAAGCAGAGAGAAGGGTAAAAATGCAACGGCGCCTGGTGATTATATATGCTCAACCTGCGATTGCAGCTGTGTATCAAGGATTGGCCTCTTAAGTCACACAAGAAGTTGCAAAGGGAAAAGATCGTCTCTCGAGACGTAAAATGCCACAGATATAAAGAGACAGGGAGAGAGAGATAAGACCTTATAGTATTAATTAAATCTAATACTATATTACTATTTACTACGATATTATTTTCAAATGTTAACAGTATTCTTATTTTCTATATTTCATTAGGTGTTGGAATATCTTTGTACAGTAGTTTTTGTTTATTAGTTTTACAGAACACAAACCCACACGCACACACAGAGCCACACAGAGCTAGTTTTAGTTGGGTAAAAAATACAGTATTATTTATTGATTTCAGAAACGGGATCACATTATCCCAACTTTCCAACATGATGGCAAAGACTTTACTTGAGCACATGGAAGCAATTAGTAATTATAGTCACAAAACGGAAAACCTAAAGGTTGAACAAGAAAAAATAGTTTTATCAAGTACTGATCATTGTTCTTTAGCAAACTTCAAGGTGTACAGTACTAAAGGAGATGGTAGATGTTTTTTTCGAAGCATTTCTATTGGATTGTTACCTGAACTACAGCTGGAAAGAGAAGATGGAACATTAAAAGATCAGAAAGTCATGCTTTTAGAAACTTGCAAAGCTGACTCGCTACGCAGTGAGGTCGTTGGACACTGCTTAAAAAATTATGAAAACTTTGAGAAAGAATTAGTTGGTGAGGCACTTTCCGCCGACATGCCAGAAAATATGCAATTTAAATCTCTTTTTGATAGACTTGAAGCGGTAGCTAGGACCTCATTCATGATAGGTGAGTTTGAAATAAAAGTCACAGCTTAAGTGATTAAACGTTGTATAAAAGTAGTAGACAAGAGATCAAAAAATATAGTTTCATACGGGGAAAATTTTACAGATCAGATCCCTATACACGTTTTATATACGAGCTTAGGTCCATTCTCAGGACATTATGAAGGTATTTCGCCAATCAAATTGGACTCTTAATTAAATACTTTCACACACGCACTAGATTTGCTGGTGCGTAAGAATACTGACGTGCAATACTGAGGCCATGTAGATTCTGTTTCTGGACGTTTCTAATTTCCATTTGTACCTTTTAGCAATTGAAGAAGATATATAGCTTTCACTGCTCCCCGTATCTACGATAGCCTTCAATGGTACTCCATTGACGAGTATTGAAATAGTAGATTTAGTAAGACCGGACGCTGGTGTCGATGCCCAGGAAGATCCAACGGTTGTAGTCCGAGACGTCTCATCATCTGCTTTCACTATGGCTGAGGTTATAGATTTGAGTGTCTGTCTGGTCGATCTACAGACTTTCTGGAAATGGCCCCTCTTACCGCACAGGTTGCATGTAGCGTCACGGGCCGGACATCTAAAGCATTGATGTGGGCTGTTTCCACAAAAGAAACATCTTTTACTAGTCGCCGCACTCACCTCGTGTTCTACTTTTGTCGTTGGAGAAAGGCTCTCCTCGTCGGCGCTAGCTCCACAGGGAGTTTCAGAGTGGATGTTATACGCCATGGCATGGTTATGGGCATATTCATGTTGTCTTGCCTCTTCATAGGCGCACTGTAGAGTTAGAGTAGATTTCTCTAAGAGTCGCAGCCTTATGCTGTTTGAAGCCAGTCCAGTAATGAAGGCGTCTCTTACGAAGATATCTCTGTGTTCTTCAGCGGTGACAGCTTTGAAGTCACAGTCTTTGGCCATACTTTTAAGCTTAAGTAGGAAGGAGTCAACGGTTTGTCCGTTCTCTTGTCGACAAAGAGTTATCATGTGCCGTGCAAAAATTTCGCTTTTAGGCTTCACGTAGACATTTTGTAGAACTTTGATTGATTCTTCGAACGTGGTACACTCACTTATGTACTGAAATACGCTCGAAGAAACGTAGTTTTCCAGTAATTTCTTTTAGTCAATGTCGCAATGAGAGACTGAGGAGATGAAATTCTCAAATGTTCTGAGCCAGTGCAGCCACTTCTCGGCAGCCGATGGCGAGCTAGGCTCTATGTCCAGCTCTTTTGGCCTAAATAGACGTTCCATTTGTATTACTACTTTTACTTACAGACTGAGAATAGTGTTGAACGAAAATCCAAAAAAGATACGTGAGGCACATAGATCCATGGAATTGAAAATTTCTAGTTTAATAAATTGTAATAAGAAATAAAGGAACACTGAAGAGTAACCTAAAACAAGGCTTTATTAAACTAGAACGACACATGAACTGAGGAAAGAGACTTGGACAGTAGCACACTAGATCAATGTTATGAACACATTCTCACGACGTTACACAAACATAAACAAATAGTAACTATTTCACCACACCATAGTCGTTCTACGACTGAAGGAGGCCAATGATGATGAAGTCAAGAAATAATAAACAATCCTATCCGCATAACAGCGGTATCAAATATATTCAATACGTCAAACTCTTCAGAGTATCTTACAAATTACGTCCGCATCTCAGCGGGTAACACTGTACATAATAACTAATAAAAAAACATGTCTCAAAAGACCACTGGCAACAACTGCCCACAAGCTACTATCTAACTGAAATTACTACTCGACTTTTCTAAGTCGCTACTGACCATTGCGGACCAACAAATGATACCACTTGACTGACTTGACTGAACTCCAAGTCAACTTTATTCATTCTACTTCCTGTTTTCTACATCAGGAATTCCACGTGTCTTTTAAACTCTTAACATGACGTGAACATTTAAATCATGCAATGTCAACTGAGACTGTGACAGTACACCAAACAGCCAAATTTTCTTACAGACCGATGCCAAAACAGTCCTCTAAAGCTGAAAAACTTTGATACTTCCTATTTATTGCAACTCAGGACAGAACTTGTAAACCTTAAGACAACAGCAATGAAACTTTTCTTCTATGGAATTAGAAAAAAGTTTGAAGAGAAGCATGAAAGCTTTCACATTACGATGTCAAAGCTACTCAAAGAGGAGAAAACACGTACGTTCCTAATGCTAAAACTCCAGGAGCCTGGAGTGGTGACCCTCACACGGAATTGTGGCGGTAACAGAATAGGAATATGAGACAAGTTCCCCGCAGTTAGCACTGTACTCGACCACTTATGGCGAGTGGTAGGAGAGCGGGAACGGTGTGCTGTGTACGCGGCACGGCCCGGTCTGGCTCAGTCAACCGATATGGCCGTCTACCGCTGGGAGCCCTCAGACAGGACAGGGGTGAAGAACCCCATGTCCAGGCCTGGTAGTTGGATCAAAGCCTTTCTAGCCACCAAGGGGATAATGGCGCCTACGCCCCGACGCCCTACTGGACTTCACTGAAGGTAGGTTTGTAGATAATTTTACAAACCAAATCGGCTTTAATATGTAAATTGTTAGAAGCGTTCATAGTTATAGTGATAAATGCATTAAATATTATTATACGACCTCCAAGCCAAGTCCATAATATAATATTGAATAGCATTTCAAATTTGTCCCTACTGAATACAATTGTGGACACAGACCTATTGAAAATTAGAAGGAGCTTCTATACAACAGAGACTTGACTTCTACCTTGGAAGAGTATGTACCCATGTATACAAAGTTGAAAGGTCAACTACATGCACTTGTCCAGTGATGCCCAAAATACGGCCCGCGGGCCAGATGCGGCCCGCGACGTGGTTACATCCGGCCCACCGAAACGTCGACACAAAACCCCTCAAAAAAAAAAAGGTAGAAAAATGTATCTTTACCTACTTAGGACTTTTTTCTGATGGATTGATACCATGACCTTTAACCTCTGTGCGTTTATGAACAGAGACTCTGAATGTAGAATCTACCAGGAAAAGTGGGTGGATCTTTACTAGTTTGCGGAACATGATAATAAGCCTACATCTTTGTTTTATAAAGAAAGTGCAATTGTTTAAAAAAAAAAAACATATATCGGCATTATAAAATAATTATGGAGGCATAATGGGTTTCAACCACGACTAAAAGATTGTTTCACTACAACTAGAGATTTGAGGATCGATGTGAATATTAACCAAAAAAGACCTACACTGTTGCTAACATTTTAAGTAGACAAATGAAGTTATTTTCTGACGCGTAAGAAATGAAATCGTCAAATATCACATGAATGTAGCACTACATCAAAAGGGTTCTAAAATAGTTTCAGAACAATATCATTTAGTTTTTGTAACTTTTCGATCATGTGGCCCGCGAGATGAGTGTTGGAAATTAAAATGGCCCGCATGTCGAATTAGGTTGGGCATCTCTGCTATTGTCAATGCAAGCTAAGTTGCTTTAGAGCTACTTGGGGAAGGGGAAATAACTACCCTAATCTCTAAATAATAAAATGTTGATATCGTCACTGTCTTGTTTGAGACCTTCCCTACGTCATCTCATGCTTTGCCGAATGAAGCTTAGGCTAAGATGCAGTAATCATTACTTCTGAAGAAAAATGTAAAAGTTTTCCGTTAATTTACAATACATGACTGTATGGGATTCGTGTATGTTGAGTAATGAATATTTTTTCCATAGGGAACATGTGGTATATGTGGACTTGCCATTGGTCTTGGCTGTTCCATCTTTCTTCTTTTGCTTGTCATTATCGTCTTCATCATATGGAGCGGCGCTAGAAGACTTCCGGAAAACAGGAGAACCAGGCAGTGTACGTCATTGTCGGTGAAAGCAAAGTGGAGCGTATTGTCCTACGCTTATTACGACAAGCCTGCGACCTACATATCAAGAATCGTAAATCTGAAACGCCCATGGATTAAGACAACCAAGAGAGGCAAGTGCTCTTAGTAGTACTGTACTGCTCAACTTCAGTAACTCTTAGTTCTGCACTGGTATACGTTACCAGTGGTATTTGACTAGTAAACTTAAATGGCCAACAGTATTTCAGAAGAGCTTTTAGTATTAGTCTTCAGTTTGATGCTGCTCATTTGAAGCCTCCTCCGGCCCTAAACACTCTGTAATGGCTGGCTACTCCTGTGTGTCTGTATATTTTATTTGATTTTTCTACTTGAAATATATAAATAAATAATACAAATAAATAAATTGAAATTTAGAATATGGTTTAACTAAAATTATTTTTTAGACATGAGGGAAATAATCCGACCTAAAATTAGAGGTGGGTTCCTAAATTCTCCGCTAATAGGAAGTGTTACGTTAGTGATAGAGTTTGGGAAATACTGCGCTATACTTTATAAAATTACAATAATGGTCCTTTAGATCTAGACTTATAATATGTGCAAAATTTTCTTATACATTTATTTATTTAACTCTTGATTAAATAATAGATACTTGTGGAAATACTCCTAGTTCTCTAGCCAAATTAATTATTATTTTTTTAATTTGAAAATTACGACAGTTAAGCTAGATTTTTACTTAGTGTGGCCAACGAGCTACTAACTGTTTATCGAACTATATACAGCAACTGTCAAATTTCTAGAAAAGTATATAGATGCATTTTTTAAGGTTTTTTGAGGCCATTCGGGTTCCATGGAATTATAATTAAAAGAAATTTCTATAAATCAAATAAGAACATAAAACTAAAATGTTATTTAACCTTGGTTAGGCCAATAATAGAATATGCATCCTCCGTTTGGGACCCCTCAACTCAAGAAAACATTAAGAAACTGGAACAGACACGAAATAGAGCAGTGAGATTTATAACAAACGAATATTCACATTTGACTAGAGTAAAACCTTTAGTAGAATCACTAAATTCGGAAAGCCTTCAAGACAGAAGACTCAAAAGTAAAGTAGCAATTATACATAAAACACTGAACTATAATCTTCAAATACAAAAACAAAATTTAATAAAATACTCTGAAAGACACAAAGATAAAGGCACATTCCTCGTCCCATATGCTAGGACAAATTTGTACAAATACTCCTTTTTCCCTAGTGTTATTAGAGCATGGAATGGGTTGCCTGAGCTAGACAGGAAAACCAGTGACTTGGCAGAATTTAAGTCATTGGTTAATAATATGCATGACTAAATGCATGACGCGTAGGACGTAATCATCTTCTTTTTTGAAGTAACGTCTTTATTATATAAGATAAGATGATAAGATAATTTAAATAGTAATGAGTAAATTATAATATATAATAAAAGAGGCTTGCGATAAGCTCTTTCAATGCTAAATATACGGTTAGGGTTAGGGACGTTTCCTGTGGCCTACGCTAAAGGTAAGAAAAAAAAACAGCTAAACAAATACAATAGTTTTCGAACCGACTGAACGAGACTTGTAGAATGACGAATTGACAAAATGGCTTGGTCTTGATAGAAAGATAGATAGATAAACAGACAGATAAATAGATAGATACATAGATAGATACATAGATACATAGATAGATACATAGATACATAGATAGATACATAGATACATAGATAGATACATAGATACATAGATAGATACATAGATACATAGATAGATACATACATAGATAGATACATAGATAGAAAGATAGATAGATAGATACATACATACATACATAGCAGGAGCGCCCGAAGAATTTTTTGCAGGGGGTGCAAGTTGCCACATATGGCATAAATTAGTAGTTTTAACTTGCTTGTTATGGAGAATATTAAAGAAAGGAACTGGTGCCTACAGTGGCGTGGCGTAGCATCCATTACGCGTTGGAGTTCAATTAACCCTGGCCCAGGGACATTAGGGGCTTTCAGCATGTGACGTTGCAATCATGACTAATAAAGATTTCATTTCGCTCTGGCTCATGGCTCTTTGCCAATAGGTGTCCACACGAGCTATGGGAATGACACTTTGTACTAGTATAAAAGCCTGTTAAAACTGCTTTTGGTAAATATACCGACTACTTGATTGTTTTATGCCACATTCTTAATTTATCTTATTGAAGGGCGAGGGGGAGGCACCAGCATATGGACCTAATAGTCTTGAACCCGGGCCCACTGGTACCTTGCTATGCCACTGGTGCCCCTCCCCCAATCCATATGCGATATTAAGCGCACTGTAAATATATGCTTCATGAAATTAAAAAAAAATATATTTATTAAATTAATACATTTTTATTAATTTTATTATCTAAACCAGGGGTCTCAAACACGTGGCCCGCGGCCACCTCCGCAAATTCAAAAAAATTAGATAAAATTTACAATGACCACATATAAGCCTTGAAATGATTTACAACTGCTCAAATCAGTAAATGAGGTGTCCGCCCACTGCAAGCAAAGATTCTGTGAAGGCAAGCTTTGTTGTTAGCGAGATGATAGCAAAGGCATCACGACCATTCACTGAAGGCCAGTTTGTAAAAGAGTGTATGCTTAAGGTGTGTGAAATTATCTGCCCCAAGAATAAGAAACTCTTCGAAGGCATAAGTTTGTCTGCGAACACAGTTGCAAGCAGGATCACCGAGTCAGCGACAAATGTTCAACAGCAACTGATTGCCGCTGCAAAAGACTTTGTAGCATATTCCATTGCACTGGACGAGTCTACTGGTGTAACAGACACCGCACACTGTGCCGTATTCATTCGTGGGGTCGACGAAAACTTGAACATTGTTGAATACATTCCAGTGGACAGACGATGAGTGTGAAGACTGTGATATCAGCATGTGGACTTGATACTAAAGTAAAGAAGTCCAGTCCATGACGTTACTACATGTTATTGGCCACAAAGCAGTCCAAGTCTACAATACATTCCAGTGGACAGACGATGAGTGTGAAGACTGTGATATCAGCATGTGGACTTGATACTAAAGTAAAGAAGTCCAGTCCATGACGTTACTACATGTTATTGGCCACAAAGCAGTCCAAGTCTACAATACATTCCAGTGGACAGACGATGAGTGTGAAGACTGTGATATCAGCATGTGGACTTGATACTAAAGTAAAGAAGTCCAGTCCATGACGTTACTACATGTTATTGGCCACAAAGCAGTCCAAGTCTACAATACATTCCAGTGGACAGACGATGAGTGTGAAGACTGTGATATCAGCATGTGGACTTGATACTAAAGTAAAGAAGTCCAGTCCATGACGTTACTACATGTTATTGGCCACAAAGCAGTCCAAGTCTACAATACATTCCAGTGGACAGACGATGAGTGTGAAGACTGTGATATCAGCAAGTCTTTTCATACACTGAATTGCATTTGAAACAAGTTTGAACAATACTGCCTTCCCAGGAAGAATGTAACGATTGAAAGGCATATTTTTTTCAAGAGAAGTCAAAATGAAGGAGAAATCTTTGACAGCTTTTTGACCGACCTCAAACTCAAGGCAAGGTCTTGTGAATTTGAGTCACTAAAAGATTCACTAATAAAAGACCAAATAGTAGGCGGTATAAAAAAAATGACAGCACAAGATCAAGACTTTTAAGAGAACCTGATCTAAACATTGTCAAAGCTGGAAACATTTTGTCGAGCAGCGGAATCAACTGAATGGCAACTCAAAGTCATGAAAGAAGAATATGACATTCAAGCGGTGTCTTCAGCTACAAAGAACTTTCGTAGAACGAAATTTAACCTTGAACTGCGGCAATTGTGGCAGACAACATTTACCAAAGCAGTGTCTAGCTTACGGTAAAATATGTTACAAATGCCACAAAATAAACCATTTTTCTAATGTATGCAGATCAAATAACATCCAATTCATCAATTACAAGACTGAAGCTACAGATGATACCAAGTCTGAAACGTCTATAATTGGCAGTATAGGTTTACAAAACCAATGTAATGAGTGGAATGCAGTTATCACTCTAGAAAACAAACATGTAACATTTACATTGGATACAGGAGCACAAGTCAACATTCTTCCTTATAGGATTTTTAATCAACTTAAAAGAAAGAAACTCCAGATGTATTTAAATGGGACAATTCTGATACATCCTACGAAACGCAAGTTACAGAACCCTAGACTGCAATTGCTAGTACAGCGCCTGTTGTAACACATTACGGCCCAGCCCCAGTGGTTACACGGTATGGCAGACCAGTAAGACCACCAAAACGTTTTCCTAATGTAGATATTTAGACATTCATTATTTCAAATACAGCCTATTGTGTAAAAGGCTTTTGATGTTTTCTTACACTATATATTATAATGTTATATTATATAAATATTTAAACACAACTGTAAATCGTTACCTGCAACTTGTAAACATAATAGCAATGTTAGAATTTTATAATGAAAATGTTTTAACTTTGAATAGTTACATGGAAATGTCTATTGATTATCTATGTTAGATGTCAATATTTTGTACCAAAATGTAGAAATAGTTTTATAGATGTTTTATCATTGAATGTTTGTAAGAAGGGAGATGTGATAGTAAATGTTATTGTCTTGTCAGCCCCGTCCTGTTATTGTAACCCAGTAACCCACATTACTGGCATGTCGAAAGAATGTGCTAATTAACAGATAGGGGGGACAATTGAATTCATTTTAGGCCTATATATATGGACGATCTAACTTGAATAAAGAGCATTTAAACAGACAAGAAAGTGTTTGTTAGTCTCTACTAGCCTACTATTACAAAAGTCTACAAATGAAGAACGTGATGGATGTTGTCGTGAAGACGGTAAACCTCATACGTGCACGGAGTCTCAACCACAGACAGTTTGTATCATTTCTAGCTGATTTAGAAACTGAATACGGAGAGTTGCTTTATCATACGGAAGTCAGATGGTTGAGTCGTGGAAAAGTGCTGCAGAGATTCTTTGAACTGAGACGGGAAATAGCATTGTTCGTGGCAATAAAAGACGGAGACATACCTCAGCTCAGTGACCCAATTGTTTTGTCGGATCTTGCTTTTCTTACTGAAATCACGCAACATCTCAATGCACTCAATTCACAACTACAGGGCACAAAGCAGCTGTTTACCGTGATGTTTGACCGCATCAAATCATTCAGATGCAAGCTGACTTTGTGGGCCACTCAGCTGGAAGATGGAAACCTGGCTCATTTGTCTTTTCTACAGAGCATTACGGTTGAACCACAGCGCCTGAAAGACTACGGAGACATTCTCTCCAGACTACTGGAAGATTTTGAACTCCGCTTTCAGCAATTCACAGCTCTCGAATCACAGTTTTTCCTTTTTGCCACTCCGTTCGCAGTTGACGTGAAAAACGTTCCAGAGGAAGTCCAGATGGAACTACTGGACCTGCAGTGTGACACTGTTCTGAAGCAAAAAATATACTGATGTTGGCGTTCCAGATTTCTTCCCAGAGAGAAGTTTCCAAACTTATTCTGCGCAGCTGCTAGAATTCTAGCGATGTTTGGGAGTACGTACGTTGGCGAACAGTTTTTTTTTTTAGAATGATCAAGAAAACAGCATTACGATCAAGACTGACTGATAAGCATCTGAGAGAACCTGAGAGCAACCTTGCGGCTTGCCACTACACGCGACTTCAGGCTTAACGTCGATGGTCTGGTCTCTGCCAAACGCTCTCAGCTGAGTGGACAGAAACATGAGTGACGAGCCATCTGCAGTAGGCCTAGAAATTATAGTTGTAGTTTTTTGGGTAATTACAGTTTCTGCTTTTTAATAAGTGACAGAGACAACGTCAACTTATTTTAGTAAACTAAACTGCCTGTGCATGTAATAAACTACACTAAATGTAATTAATAATTATAAAAACTTTATTTTAGTATTTAACTGCAGTGACAGTTGTGTTCGTAAAATTTAATGAAAAAACATTCTCTTTTTGTGGTGCGGCCCGCTGAATGGTTGTTACTTTCCACTGTGGCCCACATGCTGAAATGAGTTTGAGACCCCTGATCTAAACTGTGATTAGACCTTTTCTTTAGTAATTCCATATATGCATTCTGGGTACTCCCAAACGTGACATACATGAATCCATTAAAAAATCAATTAGTGGTAATGCTTTAATTATGCATTTTGCTTTAAAAGTGCAACTTATATGGCAGTGATTTTGAGGTTCTTTTTCCTTTATATTGATTTTTGTTTAAATATTTTTTTTTAAAGTTCTTTTTATAAGAAGTATAGTTAGTGATCGTTGACAATCTTAAGGGATTCAAAAAATGTTAGACTGTATTAGCGTATCAACAAAGATTGTCTCCCTTATCATTGTTAGAAAAAAAATATATATATGTTTATGAAATCCTAATTAAAGCTAGGATCGGCGGTACATTAACCCCATTTTCTTGGACCTTCAGGTTATATCCAAACCTATAACCTTCATCGTTTTTGGTTGGCTGTCTGTTGTAGCAGGATCCTTGGCATTTCTGTTACCAGAACCTGCGTGAAACCTCTGCCACAGACTCCAGACGATGTCGATGAAGGGAAATCTTGGTAAGTTGCTTTTTACTAAGCTTATATAAACTCACTTTGTCCGTCTGTCCGGCAAAAAGTTCGTACACGATATTTCTACGACATCCAATCTCGGATCAAGCTGAAATTTCGCACAATTATTTCATTTATCTAACAACTCAAGAATCTAATTAAAAAAAAACAATTAGTTAATTGACTATAGGAATTAAATTACTTTAGTATCTCAAACAAGGGAAAGAATATGTACTTGACTGTAGTGGTGGTATGTCAGGGTTGTGTTAAGGCCTTAGCTCGTTTGCCCGGGCCCCTGACATTCAACAGGCACCTTGGTGCTTACAAATAAATAAGTAACTCACTGTTAACAATGTAATTGTTTAATGATATGAATATAAGTTATGATCTAGATCAGTGATTCCCAAAGTGGTCTATATAGACCCCCCATGTGTCTACGACGACTTCTAAGGGGTCTACGAGAGTGAAAAAATGAATTGGGGGTATATGAGTTGTAAATAGAGGATCATCTAAGCAGGTCATGTCTTAAATTTTGTTTTCTTTAAAGGAAGTAACTCATACATAAATATGATTTGTACCTTAGTTAATCTTTTGAATTTCAACCCTGATATTTAAATAATATATATATATAATCTGTAAATGTTAACTACGTGTATAAATATCATAAATGTGTCTATGAGAAACTAATATTATATAAAAAGGAATGTAGACAGCACAGTGTACATCATTTGAAACTCTTTATTGTTGTCTACATTGCCTATGTGTCTACTATGCAACAATGCTATGAAACCAACTAAGCTGCAGGATCATTTGAGAGGATAATACTAATTCCGAAGATTAAAAATGAGTGCAGTGTTTCAAATGACCACGCAAACCCAGTTGTGACCTGCATATTTTCCCGCGCTAGTGAGGACAGTGCCGTTGTCAGCCGGCGGTTTATTTAATTCTTTTTTTTCTTTTTTTCGTCTCTGCGTCTGTCTTTGGAAGGGCTTTTTTATTGGGTCTCAAAACGCTTCTAAAATATAATAAAGACTTGAATCACTGTAACACTCAAAGTTAAAGTTCAGAATAGACACACAGTAAACAGAATGAGTTTCATTCTCACAAAGAAAAGAGATGTGTGAACATCGTACAATGTCTCTACAGCAAACTAAATATAGAAGATGTATTAAGAACCAGCATCTGGTATCATAACAAAAATGAATGCAAGCAACAATACAGTTCAAATCCGTAGTTGTTAATTATGTCGAATATTTAAATACCCTCTATTCCAGGGGTGGGCAACATTTTTGTATCAAGGGCCGCATTAAAAAAAAGTTTGGTGATGGCGGGCCGCATATATATATATATCTTAGAAAGATAAGCTAGCTGTGTAGAATGTCTTTTAATTCATATATATACACTGTATTACGATTTTTTTTTAAATTGCTGTTGTCTTTTTTTATCACAATATCCCCACAAATATACAGTTGTACTTAATGTGCAGTATTTTACTTCTTACACTCATGCGTAATGTTTCTTAACTGTGAAACTATCTTACTAGTTGTTACCCCAATGACAGCTGTCAAATTACTGTCAGTCAACATTGACCAGTGATTATATTTGTTTAGTTTCCACAAAAAAATGCTTGCTCACTGAATGAGACAATTTATGTTCCGGAAATTAAAATTTCCGGACGAGCGAAGCCTTCTCTTGTGGAGCATCACCAAAGAATGCTGACCATGTCCTTTAATGGTGCATACTAAATCAGGGGACCCGAACAAGACTGCCTGATCTGGAAACCACTACGCGGTTCATCCCAGATATGGGATTACTGATCTGAACCCTCCAACATGTAAAATGAGAACGAAGAAGAGGAACTGATGTATGTTACCCAAATAGTGTGAACAACAGCAAAGTTTGTTTAAGTGTGGAAGTACAGCTTCTGGCACCCATAAGGCTCCCGTGGTAGTGATGACTGGAACCTCATTGCTTTGAGTTATGTCCTCTGGAGCTGAATCGGCTTCTCTTAATAAGTGTTGTACTTTTAATCATTTCACTAAAGATAGTTTCACCTTTCAGCTAAGAAAAATGACAAAAACTATTTTTTTTTTGCTTGCCTGTAGAAATGTGAAAGCCTTGTTTGAAAAGATTTAACATGCATATACATTTCATATGCAAACAATCAATTGCAATAGCAATTATAAAAAACATGATATTGTCTTCCACTCTTCATTAGAAATATTGTCAATGTCCTTCAAGTAACATAACAATTTCATCCTTGAGATTTTATATTTTTCTCCTTTACCTTGCCCATGCTAAGCTAGCAGATACATTAGATTATTTATTCATAAATCAGAACTACCCTGATTAACTTCCCTAGCTCTAGTAAGTTTTATAAGTTCAATATTGTTATATTATGTATAAGAATTAAATGCAGCTTTGTGCAAAGTTTCCTGTTTCAAGTTTATGGTTCTCAGTGAAAGCTCGAGCTTCATCAGTTGTTACATTTGCCATCTTGTTCCTAGCCTACCCACACTCAGACATTGTGTCTTAAATTAAGTGTATTGATGTATAGCCAAAAGACATAATCTTCGTTAACTTAAAACTTTTTATAATGAGACAGTTTCAATAATTTATATTGATTTTTTTTTTTAATTTTGCATTTTTATATCTATATACTGTGGGAACATCTGATTTCTGTAGGTGTCGGCGGGCCGCATAAAACACCTCGGCGGGCCGCATGTGGCCCGCCGTCCGTAATTTGCCCACCCCTGCTCTATTCCAATTTTCAGCTAAGTTTTGAGAATATTCTGAATATTATAATACTTCTATTGGTCTTCCATACACATGACGATGAAAAAGAAATGACGGATGTAACATTTACAAACCCCTGTCCCACAATGCATACAAGTCTGCAGTGGCTCAATTTCATTAAACTCTACGATATATCGCGGCGATTTGGCACGTGTAACCACTGTCCGAAATGTATGACCACAAAGCCGAAAAATAGGCGTATTTCTTTTTTAATATTAAATTTTATTTAGCTTCATTTTAATTTTTAATTTTCTTAAACAAAAAAACTTTGGAATCTGTGTAAATAAAAAAAATAAAAGCTAATAAATTTTGAAAATTGAAGAAAAAGCAGTGGGTTTATCGAAATTTGAAAAAACTTGTCAAAAGGTCTACGAGACAAATACAGTTTGGGAACCACTGGAATAGAGCTATTACAAATTTAATTACATGACCGAATTCTAGATAAGATCTAGACTTAGATATCTTTCTAGATCTAGACTTAGATCTAGTTCTAGACCTAGAATTCGATCTTGAATCTAGATTCAGATCTAGAACTAGATCTATATCTAGCTAGATGTATGTCTAGTTTGTATGACAATAAACAATGGAGATATTAATTTTTATTTGCGAGGGAAAAGTCTTGTTAAGGTACAGAATTATTCTTGTCGTGTTGCCGACTTACCTTTTTTGTAAGAAGAATAAATCTTTTTTTTTAGTTTCTCTTTATTGCATGTAACATGTTATTAATTTTGAATGTGTGGATAAGGTTAATAATTATTATTTTAAAAAATATAAGTGTACGCTAAATGAATATATGGAGATGCTATGGCTGGGGGGGGGGGGGGTAAAGCACTTGGAACCAGAAGTCCCGTGTTCCAATCCTGCTGAAGACTCTGGGTGGAAGACTTCGGAGCCGATTTTGAGTCTTTGTCTTTGTAACCTTGTTTTGTCTTTAGGTTTACTTCATATTGTGTTACATTAAATCTTATTGTTTAGGGCATTTGCAGAGTTAATGCGCATTGCTCTCTACACTGTACCTCATAAGATAATTCAATTAACTGAAACCAAAGATAACGTAATCTAGACTGAACAAGTGTCATTTATAAATTACGCATGTCTGGTTATCATTTACTTGGTTTCTTTATTTTAAAAGTTATAATAATCTTTCCAATGAAAATAATAGGATGTTGCACGTATATTGTAAATGTCATAGTCACATGTCCATAATTAATATCATATCCAAAAGTCGGTATGGAATTTTATTTGCAAACGTGAATCAATTAAGTAAAATGAAAAAGTCATTGCTACGAGTTATATTCAAAATTCAATTATAATTACCACGTGATAATGTCAATTGCAATATATATAGAAATTCGAATATAAAAATGAAATATCAACAGTATATATATTTGGGGAAAAAAAACCTGGATAGTAATGCCTTTTGTAAATATCGATATTAAAAGTTATATAATTATTAAAAAAAACAACACTAGCCTTAATACGTTAATTTTTTTCAAAATTCCCATTCTCGAATCAAGTTAAATATTTGCACAATTATTTATTGTCGATGACAACAAATAAATCAATCGAAAGACTAACAAATAATTTAATATTTTAGTCGTAATTAATAAATTGTAATATGCACTAAGGTAACGGCAGATCAGCCTTGTAATATGGATAAATATGGCAGCAATTAAAGGATGTTCTTCCCCCCCCCCCCCCAAAGCGCCTCAACAAATATATCTGACATTCCATATAATTGTATACATTTTGAGTTATTCAAATTGATTACATGTAAGTTTAAAAAAATTTAATCGTAATGATATATTGGTCTTTGTAAATTTCATCAAAATTTCATCATCCCTAACATTTTATGTCTTTCAGTATCAACATTACAGTTGGTAGAAAGACACAGAACTACAGGACAAACCAGCTCATTGACATTTCAAAGGAACACTTTAGCCGAAGATCGTTTTGATTCTAAAATGCCGCAATTGACATGGATGAAGTTGACTGGGTTAGGTCACTAACCACGCGCTAGATCCATCAACGAACGTTCACACATCCTGTCTGACGACGTAGCAAGTTTGTTGGACTAGTTTGTCAAACCAATAAATCATTGGCACCTGCAAAGAACTTCGATTAGGAACAGAATAGGAAGAACTAGTCCTACTTAGTGATCTTACAGGAAACGGGGCCTACCGGTGAAATGCCTTGTAGCCCCCATACAAGTCCACTGATTGCTCAGACACAGCCCCCTGTGTTCTCGAAGCTAAGGACACTCGTACAAGAAATGCGACACAGTTCAGACGGAACCGGGCAAAGTATGCTCCATTAGGACATTGATCCGTCCTACACTGCGCAATAATATACTATTAAACCACCTAGACCACCACCACGGATCGTCGCGTTCTGGGTGACGTCTAAACTGCCAAAAACCATGTAGATTCGTAGCTGCTGGCGCGGCTTCTCTAGTAAGGACGTCTAGCCTCATTGCCCCTCCCCCCGCACACATGTATACGATTTAAGTATTAATATTGTTACAAATGAACAGTGATAGGTAGAGGTCAACGTATGACCCCGGCGAGATGACACAGCAGCTAGTGTTCCCTGGAATCTACATGTACAAACAAAGACAGGATGTGACGTGTCCACACGTGTTGTTCCAGGGGACGAACAGATCTAAGTAGGGGGACAGTTACTAATGAACAGTGACAGATAAAGGTCACTACGTGTGACCCCGACTTGATGACACTCCTAGTATCCTCTGGAATAACATGTCAGGAAACGTCACATCCTGTCTTTATTTATACACGTAGATTCCAGAAAACACTCGCTGCAGTGTCATCAAGTCTGGGTCACACGTAGTGACCTTTATCTGTCACTGTTCATTAGTAACTGTCCCCCTACTTAGATCTGTTCGTCCCCTGGAACAACACGTGTGGACACGTCACATCCTGTCTTTGTTTGTACATGTAGATTCCAGGGAACACTAGCTGCTGTGTCATCTCGCCGGGGTCATACGTTGACCTCTACCTATCACTGTTCATTTGTAACACTGCCCCCTTCTTAGATCTGTTCGTCCCGAACAGATTTTACTTCATCACGATACTGATGAAATCGATCGACGATCAAGTAGGAAGCTTTGGTGGTTGCCCCCTTCTCAGAGATGTTCTTTCAATCTGGCCGTTGTCCATCTTCTTTCCATAGAAGAATGGGAGCCAAATCCTCATTTTTCAGCAGGTCCTCATAAATGTTTTCATCAATCTTGGTATGGAAACATCGACCTTCAGATGACGACATTGGGCAGCATTCTAAAGAGTTCGTGCTTCACTCGCTGAGTTTTACATTTTCAAGTATCTTTTTACAGAGCTTCTTCAGAGATGACCAAGTTCATCACAGTACAGCAATATTCACATGCTCTTCTTTTAAACAACAGCAACTGACTTGGGTTTGTACGATGTTGGGTTGATCTTCTTGTACAGTTCTGTCACAGATGGTTACTCACTACAGTTCTGACATCTTAAACTACTTCTTTTCTGTCCTTCTTGCTTCTGACTTAATTAGCGTTCTTCTAAAACCTCTGTTAAGCTGTAGACCTCTTTCTCGAAGCTCTTGTCTAAGTTCTTTCATGTCAAGTTCAATAAGAAGTTTGATGGAACACATTCTAGCCAGAAAGATCCCACTTCTGACACCAATTGTTACGTATTTCTGAATCTTCTGGCTAGAAGTATTAGTAGGCACACAAATAAAAACACAGCAAAGAACTTGACGACTAAACTTTCAGTTTCATATAACTTTAATGACTATTAACTCTAACAATTCGTTACTGTAACATGTAGCGTAGAAGACTGTACAATATCTGTCAGTTTACAGTTAGCTATACTTCGTTGCAATTCATCTCTTCACTTCGTTGCAATTCATCTCTTCTCAACTTGCATCGAGCCGTATTCCACAGAACAGACCAACGACACACTTCCCAGTGTCGCTCCAGGTCTCCTAAAGCTGAACCAAGTCGTAACAGACCAACGACACACTTCCCAGTGTCGCTCCAGGTCTCCCAAAGCTGAACCAAGTCGTACTCTAGTCTACCACATCAGAGCCGCACACGTCTTACATCGACTGTATCGACTGTAACGGCTCAAGTCCACTGTAGTTCGCTGTATAGACTTTAACGACAGTAGTCCACTCCAGTTAACTCTACCCTAGTTAACTTGCATCGAGTCGTACACATTTCTCTTCCACAGAGCCGCACACGTCTTACATCGTCTGTATCGACTGTAACGGCTCACTCACGACTCCATACGACTGACTTTCACATTAACTTTCAGGCTTATATAGAGTCCCTAATCGCTTCTCCAAAGTTGCACAAACACTCCTAGTATCCTCTGGAATAACATGTCAGGAAACGTCACATCCTGTCTTTATTTATACACGTAGATTCCAGAAAACACTCGCTGCAGTGTCATCAAGTCGGGGTCACACGTAGTGACCTTTATCTGTCACTGTTCATTAGTAACTGTCCCCCTACTTAGATCTGTTCGTCCCCTGGAACAACACGTGTGGACACGTCACATCCTGTCTTTGTTTGTACATGTAGATTCCAGGGAACACTAGCTGCTGTGTCATCTCGCCGGGGTCATACGTTGACCTCTACCTATCACTGTTCATTTGTAACAATATGAACAGAATCGTATAACTCGCACCATTAAATACCCTACATGTGCAAAACGTTACTTAACGTAAACTACCGGTACATTTGGTACTATCATTGGTACTTTTTATGTTCTTGAGGTTTGTAATAAGACGCTTATTTCACAACCAAACAGCAAACTATAGAATGTAAAAAGACCCACTGGTAAATCAATAGTTTACGTTTCGCTATGTTTATGAGTAAAATAAAGTATGTAAACCTTGCACATTTTCAAATTTGTAAAACAAATATATTAAAAAAGTATAACCTGTGGTTTATATGTGCAAAAATACGCTATCTATGTTTAAGTATATTGAACTTGTTTAGTTACTATTTTACATTTTTAAAAGCATATTTATCATTGCTAAACATTTCATGTGGCCTATACCTTTGAGTATTGTTGACATGGGTTAATACATACAAGATGGCGGTATTAGATTTGCAGGCTCTAGAAACAATATTGAAACAGAAACTTTTTCACAGCGAGCGTTTATTACCAAATCGTTGACTTGGGATTATTAAAAGTATACTAATTATGTTTACAAGATTAAGAAAAAGTTAACCCTTTCAGAACTCTCAGTCTAGGGGGCAATTGATGCAAAGCTCGTCTGTTTTATGGTTAATAGTTAACGAGGGTTTCATGTGGCCAGCACAACAATGGTCTTTACTTCCATAGCGTATGTCAGGCACTCATTAGAGTTGGGTAGAATAAAGACGTTTTATAAATCCCAAAGTTAAAAAAATCCCAGTCTTCGCCAGAATTCCAACTTAGCCACCACACCACACTATACAATGATTGAATGATAACATAGGCCGAATGTCGTGTTGTGTGTCACAGAACGCTATGTTTCATTTACATTATGTCTCGATAAATATAGCATTTGATAAAACTGCTCATCTTTTAATGTTTATGTTAATCTTAAGATGATCATTGAAATTGTAGACATTGTCATTGCAATTAATTTTAAGATTAAGGCAAAGCCTTAATGTTTGTTGTTGACGATCTTTATTCTTCTATGGAGTTTGTTGACTCTGGTGATTTCTATTTAACAGTTGTTTATCACCAATGTCAACATTGACATATTCGTTTCTATTCTTCAGATAGTACTACATTTAACCTTGAATATTTTCATGTTTACAAACATGAGATTTTTTCCCCTCATACTGATGTATTGTAAAATGCTTAATAATTTGTATGATATTAATAATTTGGTCATATGTAATGTCAACTTTGACATTATATTTTTTATTGACATGTCACTATAATTTATGGTGATGATTACACTTAGATTATTCATGTGTTAATTGTACATATGCTACACTTGTTAATAATTAATTCTTGTTTGTCCTTGAACTATATCTGATTAAATTCACTCATTGTATCATATGATGATTAACATTTTTTCTACATTACACATTGATAATGTAATGTTTTCGAACATATATCATTTTCTCTAAAGCTATTATCACTAATGTAAAAGGATGTTATGGTAAATGGCAACTGAGAAAAATGTTCAGCTGAAACCATGTGATTTCTGGAAACAGAATATTTTTATTTCATCAACATTGACTTATTATTGATGTTTTATCTCTTGAGTATTTTATAATTAGAATAATGTGACCTGTAAGAACTTGCTTATGTAAAGCATTGCTGTTTCCAATGCCTTTGGCCCCCGGCGCATGCTTGGCTGCACCAGGAGCCTCCGCCATTTTCCTTCGTTATACCAAGCTAACCGTGGGGGACTCGCCATTTTATAACGGTCCCTAGAGGAACAGCGCATGGGTGTGTGTTAGGTTTGTGGGGACTTTTTTAGAACCCCGCCGGTGCAATGGGTGGACTATCGTCTACCCGTGGGCATCCCCACGGGAGATACGTTTCGCCATTCATTTAGCCTAGCTACCCCCTCAAGTCGCCGTTTCCACCCGGGTGCCACGGTGAGGCAGAACAGCGTTCCCGGGTCTGGCAGAACCTGCGACGCCATTGACCCCAAACTTTATTCGCACTGCCGTTCCTTTTGGATTTTGATTATATGATTTGCTATATAATATTTGATAATCTAAATTAAGTCTTAATATATGAAAAGATTTTGTTGAATCTTTTTTTATTTGGAGGAAGTGGCGTATGTCACTGCCTCATCTGAGACTGTAGAAAAAGGACTCATATCTATTTCTCAGCTGCATTTCATATTTCGTGAACTTTAGTCTATTCTGAACATGGATTAGTATTTTATGATGTTAATACTTGTGCCTTTGGGGCTGGATTAGCCAAATTATATTTATTTATTAAACTTTTTGCCTTCTACTAAGTATTTTTGTGTTCAATATATTTTGTTCAGTGTATTTAGTGCATTGTGTTCGTTGTGTAAGTAACAAGCTCTGAGAGACATTCGCGTTGAAAGAAAAAAAACACTAAGACATGTCTATCAATACTATAACTACATGCAACCCAACAGCTGATTTACATCTTTGCATTCTGGTTTATTCCTATAATAATAATAATAATAATTATTATTATTTTATTATTATTATTATTCCCGTGTAAGCCTAGTCTGAACGTACTCTTGAAAAGTCACTGACAATGCTCTGCGGATCATTTTGCTTTTAGCCACTTTGAGTTGAATAGGTTACCATGAAATTTCTGTATAATTAATTCCGTTTTTTATCTCTATTTATGAATGCATCTTTCAGTATAGCAGAGAATATGATACTGGACAGTGTGGGTACAAGGAATTAACCTTGTTTTATCCCGTTTGATAATTCGAAGGGTTCTGATGGTTCTCCATTTTCCTGAACCCGAGCCTACATGCAATCATAAAATAATCTCACCTGGGATATGAAGTTTTGTGGACATCCTTACTTTGACATGATTCCATGATTCCTTCTCTGCTAACAATGTCGAATTATTTTGTTAAGTCAACATTTATTGAGAAGAGGTCAGCATTTTGTTCTTGGCATTTTCCCAGGAGCCGCCTTGCTGCAAAGATCATGTCAACGCGTGTGAGGAGTTTCCCAGAGAAGAGATATTCCTCTGTTTATCACAGATTTGGCAGTTTCTTTTGTTGGAAAAATTGCACTATTTCAACACTATTTGGCGATCTGTGCCCACAGAGATGGAAACGAGATTTACCTTAGCAGCAAACTTTCTACCGCTAAGCCTTAGGCCAACTCTGGATGCCTTGACATCAGAGCCTAACATTCCACACATGATTCTTTATCCAAAACACGAGACGGATGCCGTTTTTTATTGCAAAGCTGATTTCAACTCTTTGTGTCTGTCTGTCGGGTAAAAAAGTTTGAACATATTATTTCTCCCACACCCAATCTCGAATGAAGTTGAAACTTTACACAATTAATTATTTAAACTATGAACTTATATTTTCAAAAAAAAAAAAAAGCTATTTCAATAATTTAAAAATTGTAACAATTCACTCGGTCTGTCTGGGAGGAATCCTGCAAAAATAATAATAATAATTTAGCTTATAGAGCGTTGTTAACAAACATAATTTGGGATGAAGGAGCTGTGATAAAATTACAAACATATACACTAGAGCTAAAATGACTAACTCTTAAAAAAACAACTTTTAAACAGATAGATTTAATGTCCTTGAACGTAGTGTAGCATGTTGTCTGCGTGAAATCAATTGGGATTGAGTTTCCATACCTTTGGTCCGTGCACTAATAATTACGTTGATCAAAATTAAAACAAATTGACCAATTAATTAATGAATTATTTACAATCAATTACTTTATATAGTACATGTGCTAAGGGGAGATAAGCCTAATGCAGAGAAAAATTGTTCGCTAGAAATAGGAAACAAACAGGAGAGTAAGTCTTGTGCTTATACTTGAACAGCGTTTTTGTGTCTTCCAAACAACCTAGAGCAGTGATGCCCAAAGTACGGCCCGCGGGCCACAACCGGCCCGTGACGTGGTTGCATCTGGCCCACCGAAAAGTCGGCACAAAAAGTAATAATTTCTCCCCCCTTCAAAAGAAAGTGAAAATATATATCTTTACCATTGTTAGGGCCCTCACTTTTTCTCTGATGTATTGGTACCATGACCTTTAACGAGTGTGAGTTTGTGAAATGGAACTCTGCATGTAGAATCTACCCGGAAAAGTGAATGGCTCTTTTTTGTGGAACATGATAATAAGCCAACATATTTTGTTTCTAAAGAAAGTCTGGATGTTTAAAAAAACAAACATATACAGTGGCATTATAAAACAAATAGGAAGGCCTTCTTGGTTTGAGCCTTCTTGGTTTGAGCCGCGTATAAAAACTACGCCTAGAGATTTGACTAAAAAAAAGGGACAAGAAAATAGTTGGTGGTAATGGTAGCTACAATGCTGCTCTCATTTAACGTAGAAATGAAGCAATATTTTTAGACGCGTAAAAAATGATAGACTTTAACTATCCCATTAATTAATGTAAGAACTAGATCCATAGTTTCAAATGGTTTCAGGTGAATTTCGATTTCATATTTTACCAATTTGTTGATGTGGCCCGCAACACACGTGTCGAAAGTTAAAATGGCCCGCAGGTGAAATTAGATTGAGCATCACTGACCTAGAGGCTGAAGATCTCGAGTTCAAATTGAGACTCATGAAATTTTTTTAATAAAAAAACTTTGAAAATAGAATCCCAGACGTCCCGTCCTCTCCCAACTGGACCATAAAATCCATTGGGCCTTAGTGTACTAAATATGCTAAAAGCACGAAACAATTAGCTTAACAAAAAACAATTTTTAAAAAAATATATTTCCAATCCAACAAATGTATTTTTTTTTAGTTTGGAGTCATTTGGAGATAAACAATGCAAAGGACGGTGAATCAAACGTCGATGTTACCCACTAAATTAAAAAAAGAGCTTAGTTGTAATTTTAATAAAAAAAAACAACAACAGCCCTAAACAAATAGAACAGTAACAGTGTTTGAACCGACTGCAAGAGACTTGTAGAATGACGAATTGACAAAATGACTTGGTCTTGACAGACAGACAGACAGATAGAGATAGATAGATAGATAGATAGATAGATAGATAGATAGATAGATAGATAGATAGATAGATAGATAGATAGATAGATAGATAGATAGATAGATAGATAGATAGATGCATACATACATATTGTTACAATTCTTACTATCCAGGCTCTCTCCAAACCATACACCCCCAACTTAAAGAACTTGATAACTCAGGTCTCCAAAGTAACGTAACAGTTTAATGTCCGATAAATAACAGTCAATACTGTACAATTGGCAAAATGTACACAGTTCAAATATCTCTCCGGTAACACCGTACCGCCGTATCAACTTTGCACTGGCCTCTCCGTCTCGTTCCGGGCTTGCACTGGGTTCAACAGTTCAGGACTGACTTCCCACACTAGGCTCGTTGTGTCGGACTCGATCGCAGACCAAGATCAAGACGCCATCGTCTCAACTGTACTTGACAGTACTCCTCACTGAACCGTCATAATGCTCCGTACAGGACTCCACCGTTGAACTGTGCTGTAGTCGACCGTGTTCTGAACCCCTGCCGTGAACCATCTTGACTGCGACACCTCCGCTCTTTATATAAGGTCCCTACTGGCCTTCTAGAACCGGACGGAACGTTTCTAGTTTCGTCACATGACTACATCCCTCGTGACGCTCCTGAGCTCTGTTCACGACGTCGATCCTTCCCGAACAGTCTTGTTGACACTCGTCTCGGCTGACCGTCGTAACTCGTCACGGTTGACCGCTCGTCTAGCGCTGGCCTGGGGCGATTTGCGTCGGCTGACTACACACATACCACTACCCCTATCTGTGCCACCACCAGGTTTATAACAATATATAGATATCAGGAGCGCCTAAAATATTTTTTGCAGGGAGGGGGGTGCAAGTTGCCACCTATGGCTTAAAGTGGTAGCTTTATCTTTCTTGTTATGTCAGGACGGTGAATCAAAATGTCTATGTTAACTACTAAAATTAAAAATGAGCTTAGTTGTAATTTTAATGATATCCCAATGGAAGGTAAATGATCCTCGTATAAACTTTTCATGACTCCCGCAATTTTGGTTTTACTCCGTTTTACTCTAGTTTACAGATTGACAACGGAAAATTAAATATGCCACATAGTATAGCGATGTGTTAACTAGCTGAAGAAGGACGTGTATCATTCAGTAGTGTGCCGTAGCGGACATTTCTACAAATCTACATCAGTGATTCTCAAACCATGCCTAATTATATTTAAATTCGTTCAAAGTTTCCTTGCTAGTTCTATTTCGTTCTAATCTCTTTTCTTTTCTCTCTTTTCTCTTTATATCTCTCTGTCTGTCTGTCTGTCTCTCTCTCTTTCTCTCTCTCTCTAAGCCGATTAACGTGTCAAACAGTATGTGTTCCTAAGTGGTCTAGACCGATTGGCTATTAAACTATGGGGTATCGAGTCTGATTCTCGAAAATCAGTGGTTCTCGATATAGGTCTAGTGACATATACTGCGTAAAACGAATCTGTTTGACTAAAATATAGAAACATCTCCCATAAATCTCCTTTTTCAAATAACATTAGATATTACTTTACATGTGATTTTGATACATTTTTTTTTCAATTTTTATGACGGAACGACTATTTATAAAAAAAAGGGACATTTTAATTAACACCCCTTGTTTTCTATTCGGTGTAAGAAAAATGCCTAAAGTGACATAAAAAATAAAAATAACTTTGTCCTGATTATTGTACTTGTTCTGATTTTTAAGAAAATGCTAGAAATAACGTCTTGCCCAGACTTGAGACAACAATGAGGTCCCTGGCCTGGAGAGTTGTTCAGGCAAAAGAAACCCAGGCTTGCTACCCTGCCTCAAAGTGGCGCCACGGGTGGAAACGAAGGTAGAAAAACAAGAAACGTTTTGAGAAGGAGTAAAGGCAAACAAAATAACTGAGAGAATTAATTCAGATAAAATGAAGTTCACACTACTCCTAAAAAGGTGTCCTTCCTCTCTCCGCCCTTATGCTAAATGGCTCGAGTAAGGGGGTGGAAGAAAAAGCATTAGTTTTGTGTTGTCTGCTTTGTTTGTCTGACCGTCTGTCACGTTTAGATTTCAAAAACTAGTAAGTTTTTTTTTATGGTGTTAATAGTTATGTCTTTGTTTTTATTTTTCTTTCTTTCGATGTTAAACACATGAATCTATCACAAAATAAACCAATTAGTCTTTATTAATAAATTTTGTTTAATAGTTAAATAGGATCATAAATCATGAAATATTGAGAGAAATGGTGCAGTAAATGTGTGTTCTTCTCTTATTTAAGATTATAGGTTTCTTTTTTAATAGAGTTTCTAAAATATTTAACCTTGGATTGTTTTCTGACCATTGCCTTTTTTTTTAATTAAACTCTCTTTAACATTGTATATCCTTTTTTATTTTTGATAATACATTTATATGCATTTTTTATTAAACAGATGTTAGACTTTAAAATTTTTGATTATATATAGTTATATGTCTTGTTTATTAAACTTTCTATGAGTTTTATATCCTTTTTTTTATTATATACTTATCAAATACTGCTGAAGACTGGGATTTTTAATTTCAGATTCTTCGGGCGCCTCTGAGTCCACCTGCCGTCAGTTGGGGAAAAGTAAAGTCGTTGTGCTGGCCACATGACACCCTCGTTAATCGTATGCCTCAGAAATAGATGACCTTTACATAATCTGCCCTATAGACCACTAGGTCTGAAAGAGGAACTTTACTTTTTTATATACACTGCAGCTCTTTGGTGATAAGCGATCGTCTTGGTTTTTTAGCGGCCCCCGTAAGGGGAAAAAGCCGCTATTAGGTTTGTGCAAAATATCCGTCTGTCCGTCTGTCCGTCTGTCCGTCTGTCACACTCAGATCTCGAAAACTAGAAGAGATATGAAAAATATTATTTCATCATTAAATCCAGCTTGAAAAGTTTAGGTGCAACGGCTACTTTTGGTTTTCTAAAAGCAAACCGTTTAATTTATAAAATTAATTATGCAAGCGATTTTTTCATAAAATACACCAATTCTAAAACAATTACGTAAATGTAAGGGAGGCAATGTTACAATATGCTAACAAAGATGGACAATTTTTGTGTATTTTCAGTATCACTAAGTCAAATATATTTTTAAAATGTACAGGAAATGTTTACAACAAATACAAATAATAGTTAAAGACGTTTTTTCTGGTCAACTAGCTGCTAAAATTAAAAGAAAACATTTCTGTTTGTTTATAAAGGCTAATAATGCACTTTGTATGTAAATATCACGCACATTTTTTTAAATGGACTTTTTATGCAGCGATTTTCGTGCAGTAGCGTAACGTCGCTACATGATCAGGTGCTAAACCAATTCCTTAAACTTTTTTTAAAAATCAGATTTTATTTATTTTTTGTTTAGTGCCCCCATCCGAATAAAAGAAGCTTATTTTTGTGCGTTTTGTCTGTTGGTCGGTCTGTCCGTCACGATTAGATTTAAAAAACTAGAACTCTAAAAGCTATTGAAAATCTGATTTACCCTTTAATGTTCCTCCCATAACATCTCAATAGTTTTAAGTATCTAAAATTGATTGTTCCGGATTTTTGTGTGCAAAACTAATCAACGCCAAAAAATGTTTGTTTGCTCCTCTAACTTATATTACATTCAATTTCCATGCTTAAACGTTGCAAAAACACATTATCAATAATATGTTGTTCCGTTTTTTATGTAAATAGCATATTAATGCTAAATCATTATCTCTATACTGACTTATATTTCATTAAGTGTAAAAATGTTCCGGATATTGTTTTATAAAACATGAATTATGCCTAATGATTGTTTGAAATCGCATAAGGCTTTTAAAAAAGGTAATTTACTAGAATTGATTACTAAAAATTACTTTTTGGACATTTAATTTTCTTGTAAAACATACCATAGAAGTTTTGTAATCGATAAAGAAAGTTCCGGATTTTGTTTCTTACAAATCGTCGCCAGAAATTTCCGAATTTATTTAAAAATCTACTAACGCCAAATAATTGTTTGAACTCCCTCTTCTAATTAATAAACAAATAATCTTCTCATTTACGAAATAATGTTTTTACGGATTTTTATGAAAAATATTTTAACTCACTACTCTCTTACAGTACATTTAACTTTCTACCTAAAACATTAAAAAATCTAATTATCGTTAATATTATGTTCCGATTTTTAAGGAAAACAGAATCCAAACACCAAAGTAAGGTATGAAAATCTCTCCACGTGGCTGTAGTACATCTAATTTTTATACGAGACCATCCAAAAAATTTAATTAACGGTATTACATTTATCTGAAATTCTCTTTTTCTTTTACTATTTATACAAACATCCGGAACAATCTATTATATAAACTTTTCAATTGTGTTCATACCTAAAAATTATTGCGATGTTTTGAAACGTAAAATAAAGGTTAATCAATTTTTAATAACTTTTAGTTGTTTTTTTTTATATCAAGATAACGGACAGACCGACTGACAGACAAAACGCAAAAACAATGTGGCTTTGATCCTTTTTAAATAATATCTATTAGAACTCAGTGCACCAATGTCTATGAACCCTCGTTAAATATCTCGTGTAAATAAAGACATTTTTTTTTATGGTACCGGTACTAGCCTATTGTGAGGTAATGGAATTTTTTTTCTTTGACGTCATATGAATGGACTCTTTAAATGTAATGTTAAAAGAACGCACTCGGTGCACCAATGTCTATTAACCCTCGAAAAAATTGCTTGTATTAATGAAAACATATTTTAGTCTAACTAAGCCGTGTGACGTAGTGTTTTTTTTTTCCCTTTGACGTCATATGGAATGAATTCTTTAAATGAAATGCTAAAAGAACGCACTCGGTGCACCAATGTCTATGAACACTCGAGAAATGGCTCGTGTTGATAAAGGTGATTTTTAGTCTAGCTAGGCCTTGTGACGTAGTGTTTTTTTTTCCTTTGACGTCATATGGAATGAATTCTTTACATGAAATGCTAAAAGAACGCACTCGGTGCACCAATGTCTATGAACACTCGATAAATGGCTCTTATAGATGAAGGCGATTTTTAGTCTAGCTAGGCCGTGTGACGTAGTGTTTTTTTTTCCTCTGACGTTATATGGAATTAATTCTTCAAATGAAATGAAAAAAGAACTCGGTATAGTAATGTTTATTACGCCTCGTTATGTGACTCGCGTTTAAAAAAGGAATGATATCTTGATTTAGATCTAATCTAGATTTTTAAAACTAGATCTAGATTTTTATTACAGTATATCTAGATCTGGATTTATATTCTAATAAAAATTATTTTAGAGTCTAGATCTAGAATTTCTAGATCTAGTTTAGACTAAAATAGACTAGATTAAGATGTAGAATTTCAATTACTAAACTTAAAGTGTAAAAAAAAAGTGTAGATTTTCATTTCCAAACGTTTTGATCAATATTGTAATGTTTTAATATACTAAAACTAATCTACTATTTTTTTATTAAATTTAAATTTAAATTTACGGCAAATGAATCTTTGAAACATTATTACTTTTGACCATCGGATGGCTGCCTGGTCGTGCGGTTTTCGCGCTGGACTGTCGTTCAGATTTATTGATGGCCCAGGGTTCAAACCCTGCCCGCTCCCATCCCCCGTCGTCCTGCGGGAGGTTTGGACTAGGAAGTAATTATCTTTAACTCTGAAGGAATATCCAAAACGTGTAAAACATTTTACATCAAAATTAAATCACCTCTTGAATATTATTTGCGAATATGCAGATCCGACAGGGATCCGACTTCGAAGGGGGCCGCCTCTGAGTTTGTGTAACACAAACTCTCTTTGTAATCTTGTTTTTCTTTTTTCTTTGTTACTCCTCGGTCGTACTCATTTTGCTTAGCACTAGTTTTCTTCCATTGTTTATTAAATAACCAGCGATACTTGCTTTCGCGTTCGAGGTTAGTTTATATAGGGTCCTGCTAATCAGCACGGTATTATTATCATTTTTAGCGGCCCCCGTAAGGGGAAAAAGCCGCTATTAGGTTTGTGCAAAATGTCCGTCTGTCACACTCAGATCTCGAAAACTAGAAGAGATATGAAAAATATTATTTCATCCTTAAATGCGGCTTGAAAAGTTTAGGTGCAACGGCTACTTTTGGTTTTCTAAAAGCAAACGGTTTAATTTATAAAATTAATTATGCAAGCGATTTTTTCATAAAAATACACCAATTCTAAAACAATTACGTAAATGTAAGGGAGGCAATGTTACAATATGCTAACAAAGATGGACAATTTTTGTGTATTTTTAGTTTCACTAAGTCAAATATATCTTAAAAATGTACACGAAATGTTTACAACAAATATAAATAATAGTTAAAGATGTTTTTTCTGGTCAACTAGCTGCTAAAATTAAAAGAAAACATTTCTGTTTGTTTATAAAGGCTAATAATGCATTTTGTATGTAAATATCACGCACATTTTTTTAATGGATTTTTATGCAGCGATTTTCGTGCAGTAGCGTAACGTCGCTACATGGCCAGGTGCCAAACCAATTCCTTAAACTTTTTAAAAAAATCAGATTTTATTTATTTTTTGTTTAGTGCCCCCATCCAAATAAAAGAAGATTATTTTTGTGCGTTTTGTCTGTTGGTCGGTCTGTCCGTCACGATTAGATTAAAAAAACTAGACCTCTAAAAGCTATTGAAAACCTGTTTACACTTTAATGTTCCTCCCGTAACATCTCAATAGTTTTAAGTATCTAAAAATTGATTGTTCCGGATTTTTTTTTGTGTGCAAAATTAATCAACCCCAACAAATGTTTGTTTGCTCTTCTAATTTATATTACATTCAATTTCCATGCTTAAACGTTGCAAAAACACATTATCAATAATATGTTGTTCCGTTTTTTATGTAAATTGCATATTAATGCTAAATCAAAATCTCTATACTGACTTATATTTCATTAAGTGTAAAAATGTTCCGGATATTGTTTTATAAAGCATGAATTATGCCTAATGATTGTTTGAAATCGCATAATTTACTAATATTACAATTATATTATTTGACAATGCGTCACTATAATTTGGTTATCAATATCAAATTGTTCCGTATTTTCATCTTTAAACAAATTTTAAAAATATCGACAATAGGTTGTTCAGGGCTTTAAAAAAAAGTAATTTACTAGAATTGATTACTGAAAATTACTTTTAAGACATTTTTTTTTCTTGCTAAAACATAACATAGAAGTTTTGTAATCGATAAAGAAAGTTCCGGATTTTGTTTCTTACAAATCGTCGCCAGAAATTTCAGAATTTATTTAAAAATCTACTAACGCCAAATAATTGTTTGAACTCCCTCTTCTAATTAATTAACAAATAATCTTCTCATTTACGAAATAATGTTTTTACGGATTTTTATGAAAAATATTTTAACTCACTACTCTCTTACAGTACATTTAACTTTCTACCTAAAACATTATAAAATCTAATTATCGTTAATATTATGTTCCGATTTTTAAGGAAAACAGAATCCAAACACCAAAGTAAGGTATGAAAATCTCTCCACATGGCTGTAGTACATCTAATTTTTATACGAGGCCATCCAAAAAATTTAATTAACGGTATTACATTTAACTGAAATTCTCTTTTTCTTTTACTATTTATACAAACATCCGGAACAATCTATTATATAAACTTTTCAATTGTGTTCATACCTAAAAATTATTGCGATGTTTTGAAACGTAAAATAAAGGTTAATCAATTTTTAATATCTTTTAGTTGTTGTTTTTTTTTTATATCAGGATGACGGACAGACCGACTGACAGACAAAACGCAAAAACAATGCGGCTTTGATCCTTTTTAAATAAATTCTATTAGAACTCAGTGCACCAATGTCTATGAACCCTCGTTAAATATCTCGTGTAAATAAAGACATTTTTTATGGTACCGGTAATAGCCTATTGTGAGGTAATGGACTTTTTTTTCTTTGACGTCATATGAATGGACTCTTTAAATGTAATGTTAAAAGAAAGCACTCGGTGCACCAATGTCTATGAACACTCTATAAATGGCTCGTAATGATAAAGGCGATTTTTAGTCTAGTAAGGCCGTGTGACGTAGTGTTTTTTTTTTCTTTTGACGTCATATGGAATGAATTCTTTAAAAGAAATGCTAAAAGAACGCACTTGGTGCACCAATGTATATGAACACTCGATAAATGGCTCGTAATGATGAAGGCGATTTTTAGTCTAGCTAGGCCGTGTGACGTAGTGTTTTTTTTTTCCTTTGACGTCATATGGAATAAATTCTTTAAATGAAATGCTTAAAGAACGCACTCGGTGCACCAAAGTCTATGATCACTCGATAAATGGCTCTTATAGATGAAGGCGATTTTTAGTCTAGCTAGGCCGTGTGACGTAGTGTTTTTTTTCCCTCTGACGTTATATGGAATTAATTCTTCAAATGAAATGAAAAAAGAACTCGGTATAGTAGGCCTAATGTTTATTAAGCCTCGTTATGGGACTCGCGTTTAAAAAAGGAATGATATCTTGATTTAGATCTAATCTAGATTTTTTAAACTAGATCTAGATTTTTAGTACAGTATATCTAGATCTGGATTTATATTCTAATTAAAATTATTCTAGATTCTAGATCTAGAATTTCTAAATCTAGTTTAGACTAAAATAGACTAGATTAAGATGTAGAATTTCAATTTCTAAACTTAAAGTGTAAAAAAAAAGTGTAGATTTTCATTTCCAAACGTTTTAATCAATATTGAAATGTTTTAATATACTAAAACTAATCTACTATTTTTTATTTAATTTAAATTTAAATTTACGGCAAATGAATCTTTGAAACATTATTACTTTTGACCATCAAAATTAAATCACCTCTTGAATATTATTTGCGAATATGCAGATCCGACAGGGATCCGACTTCGACGGGGGCCACCTCTGAGTTTGTGTAACACAAACTCTCTTTGTAATCTTGTTAGATTTAGTTTTAGTTTTTTTAGTTTTAGTTGTAGTTTTGTAGATTTAGTTATAGTGTTAGTTTTGTAGCTTTAGTTGTAGTTTTGTAGATTTATTGTAGTTTTGTAGCTTTAGTTGTAGTTTTGTAGATTTAGTTATAGTGGTAGTTTTATAGCCTTAGTTGTAGTTTTGTAGCTTTAGTTGTAGTTTATTAGATTTAGTTGTAGTTTTGTAGATTTAGTTATAGTTTTGTAGCTTTAGTTGTAGTTTTGTAGCTTTAGTTGTAGTTTTGTAGATTTAGTTATAGTGGAAGTTTTATAGCCTTAGTTGTAGTTTTGTACATTTCGTTGTAGTTTTGTACATTTCGTTGTAGTTTTGTAGCTTAAGTTTTAGCTTTGTAGCTTTAGTTGTAGTTTTGTAGCTTTAGTTGTAGTTTTGTAGCTTTAGTTGTAGATTTGTAACTGTAGTTGTAGTTTTGTAGCTTTAGTTGTAGTTTTATAGCTTTAGTTTTAGTTTTGTAGATTTAGTTGTAATTTTGAAGCTTTCGTTGTAGTTTTGTAGAATTTCGTTGTAGTTTTGTAGCTATAGTTGTAGTTTTGTAGGTTTAGTTGTAGTTTTGTAGCTTTAGTTGTAGTTTTGTAGATTTAGTTATAGTGGTAGTTTTGTAGATTTAGTTGTAGTTTTGTAGCTTTAATTGAAGTGGTAGTTTTGTAGATTTAGTTGTAGTTTTGTAGCTTTAATTGAAGTGGTAGTTTTGTAGCTTTAGTTGTAGTTGTACTTTTAGATTTAGTTGTAGTCTTAGATTGTAATTTAGTTGTAATTTCAGATTTAGTTGTAGTTTTAGATTTAGTTGTAGTTTTAGAATTAGTTGTACTTTTTTTAATTGTAGTTTTGTAACTTTAGTTTTAGTTTTGTAGCTTAGTTGTAGTTAACATTGTAGTTTTAGTTGTATTAGTTGTAAGTGTAGTTGTAGTAATACTTTTCAATACGCGCACGCATCCCATGACACTAAGTTCTTCTCGTGGCTCATCTAAAGACACTAGTCACTAGTGCTGTAGTAGTACCTTTGTAGTTGTACTCTCATAGTCGTAGTTTTAGTTGTAGTTTTGTAGATTTAGTTGTAGTTTTGTAGTTTTAGCTTTAGTTGTAGTTTTGTAGTTGTAGTTATTTAGTTGTAGTGGTAGTTTTAGTTGTAGTTTTGTAGTTTTAGTTGTAGTTTTGTAGTTTTAGATTTAGTTGTAGTTTTGTAATTGTAGTTATTTAGTTGTAGTGGTAGTTTTGTAGTTGTGGTTGTAGTTCTTATATCTTATCTTATAAAATACAGACGTTACTTCAAAAAAGAAGATGATTACGTGCTACGCGTCATGCATTTAGTCGTGCATATAAACCAATGACTTAAATTCTGCCAAGTCACTGGTTTTCCTGGCTAGCTTAGGCAACCCATTCCATGCTCTAATAGCATGGGCGTAGCCAGGATTTTTTTTCGGGAGATGGTTTGGGGGTCGAATTTTTTTACCCGATCTCTATAACTGACTCCTAAAATCTGTCTTAGCCATCTTTGTTGAGCTACATTTAGTGTTTTTCGATTTCGGTAGATGACTATTCACTGCAGTTTATTAATGGTCGGGTGACAAACCTCGAGCCCCCTTCTAGGTAGCCAAGCCAAGTTCAAGCGCACTTGGCCTCTCGGGATTTTAACTGCGAAAACCCCATGGTAGGGGGGTTTTAAACTCAAGCCCCCCTGGTAGGGGTTTTTTAAACTCGAATCTCCTGGTATGGGGGTTAAAACTTAAAACCCCCCTGGTAGGGGGTTTAAACTCAAAGCATTCCTCCCTGGCTACGCCCATGTCGCCAACCCCATTTCTGGAATACATTCATTCTTTCGAGCGTTTTTTTAAAACTAGACTAGTTTCTCCTTTGAATTAGTGGAAAGTTAGTGTATACCACTGGTGGAGCGCCTTGAGCTTCCCCAGCTAGGTCCAGGGTACGTTGTTCCAACAACAATACTGAAAATTGTCCAAAAGCTGGCTTCTTAGTTTCAGACACATTCAGACTCTTCACAACCCTGATTCACTGTTATTCTATCCATTCTAGTGAATTCCTGTTTTCGTTCACTAGTGCGCACCTCAAGCACTGGTGCAAGGCAGGGTTTCAACACTACCCCCACCTTAGTCTATTCGTCCTGAAAAGAAACATGTTCACGGTTGATCAGTGCATGTGGTGGTCTGTCGGTGGGAATCACAGATTGCATGGATCGTGCTCCCCACAAAGCAATCCACACTGCTCTCTGCAGGTGCCGCTTTGTCCTTCTGCTCCAATTGATCTGCCTTTAGTTAAGAGGACGTCGTTTTCGTTGTCTGGCCTTTCTCTTATTCACCACCGAGGGCAGTCTCATGGCAAGAAGCGAGGCAGCTTCCTAAGCGTTGTCATTCTTTCCTGTCGTTGAGCTACCCAAATCCCACTTCTGACACCAATGTAATAACTGAAGGGAGGCAAACTCAACGAGACATAGATCTTTTTTAAAAGGACATCACAAATACATGTAGAACAACATGTCTTGAGTACAACATCTTCATTAGCTCTAGACTTGGGCGGAAATCGTTCTCTCTCTCATGTCAACATCCTTCCAGTCTCTAGTCACAGATAGTGCACACCTTCTTTCTGCACTATCTTGGATGGTGGTGTGCATGGCAAGGCTATAACATTATTTCAGTGGTCTCTTCACTGTTGTGATTGGTGCGCATTTGTTTTTAATCATGATAATAGTTCCTAAAGTATATTTCGATTTTTGTTTCAGCATACTTAACACATGGAATAACTGGTTCTCTCAGAGGTTTAGGTAGAACTTCATATTTCTATAGCTGGCTCAAAACTAAAAAAAAAATTAAAAAAATTGGTATTTTCTGAACGCAATAGTCCACTTTTACGTTAGATTAAAAAACCCAAAGGATTGACTTAGGCACCTTATGTCTCGGAAGGCAATGGATGCGCCCAAAAAAGAGCACGAATTATGGGTAAGGTAATTAATTAAGTATAGGTTAATCATTTTTCAATTGTTTATGATTTAATACTTGTGAATTATAAGAACTTACAAATAAAATTTAAAAAAAAAAAGCAAACTTATAAAAGAGGCAAAGAAAAAAGGCCTAAGGCCCAAGGATTCTTATGATGATACAGCTAAAATTGAATGGCGCAAATTTTGAGATTTTCATTAAATAAAAAAAAAAAACAGTCTGCCGCTCTAGAATTGGCTTTATTTGGCACACTAGATTTTGCCCAATTTCAAGACGAAGCAGAAACCAGTAACTCATCTTGGCGCATCCATTGCCTTTCAAAAAAAGGAGCAGTACTTAAGACCTTTGCTTTTTATTTTAACATGTATTAGTTATTTAGACGGCTGTATTGTCGTTTAGAAAAAAGTATTTTAAATGTTTTAACTTGTTCAATTATAAAAGTAAAATACAATCGCTCTATAAATAGTTTTAAAATGGGTATCTGGCTAATAAAATTTATTTTTTAAATTGTATTTAAAACCTTAGTTAAATATGATTTCCAATACGTTCGCGCGGATTAAATTTAGACAAGTCAAAACGCTAATTTGATAGGGGGGAAAGGGGAATATTTTACATGCACCACATAAAAACTATTACACTTATCTTGCCCAACAATAAGCTGAACAGAATCCTGCCACAGACACTGCATGCTTGCAAAACAAACATCCACATACACGACACTAGGAAAAAACAGACATCGCACCATTTAGTTGTAGTTTTAGATGTAGCTTTAGTTGTGTAGCTGTAGTTTTAGATTTAGTTGTAGTTTCTTAGTTCTAGTTTTAGCTTTAGTTGTAGTTTTATAGCTTTAGTTGTAGTTTTGTAGCTTTAGTTGTAGATATAGTTTTAGTTTAAGTTTTAGATTAGATTTAGTTATAGTTTTGTAGCTTTAGTTGTAGTTTTGTAGATTTAGTTAAAGTTTTGTAGATTTAGTTATAGTGGTAGTTTTGTAGATTTAGTGGTAGTTTTGTAGATTTAGTTAAAGTTTTGTAGATTTAGTTATAGTGGTAGTTTTGTAGATTTAGTGGTAGTTTTGTAGATTTAGTTGTAGTTTTGTAGATTTAGTTGTAGTATTGTAGCTTTAGTTGTAGTTTTGTAGCTTTAGTTGTAGTTTTGTAGATTTAGTTGTAGTTTTGTAGATTTAGTTGTAGTATTGTAGCTTTAGTTGTAGTTTTGTAGCTTTAGTTGTAGTTTTGTAGCTTTAGTTGTAGTTTTGTAGATTTTAGTAATAGTTTTGTAGCTTTAGTTGTAGTTTTGTAGCTTTAGTTGTAGTTTTGTAGCTTTAGTTGTAGTTTTGTAGATTTAGTTGTAGTTTTGTAGATTTAGTTGTAGTATTGTAGCTTTAGTTGTAGTTTTGTAGCTTTAGTTGTAGTTTTGTAGATTTAGTTGTAGTTTTGTAGCTTTACTTGTAGTTTTGTAGATTTAGTAGTAGTTTTGTAGATTTAGTTGTAGTTTTGTAGCTATAGTTGTAGTTTTGTAGCTTTAGTTGTAGTTTTGTAGATTTAGTAGTAGTTTTGTAGATTTCGTTGTAGTTTTGTAGCTTTAGTTGTAGTTTATTAGATTTAGTTGTAGTTTTGTAGCTTTAGTTTTAGTTTTGTAGCTTTAGTTGTAGTTTTGTAGATTTAGTAATAGTTTTGTAGCTTTAGTTGTAGTTTTGTAGCTTTAGTTGTAGTTTTGTAGCTTTAGTTGTAGTTTTGTAGATTTAGTTGTAGTTTTGTAGATTTAGTTGTAGTTTTGTAGATTATGTTGTAGTTTTGTAGCTTTAGTTGTAGTTTTGTAGATTTAGTTTTAGTTTTGTAGCTTTAGTTGTAGTTTTGTAGCTTTAGTTATAGCGGTAGTTTTGTAGCTTTAGTTGTAGTTTTGTAGATTTAGTTGTAGTTTTGTAGATTTAGTTGTAGTGGTAGTTTTGTAGCTTTAGTTTTAGTTGTACTTTTAGATTTAGTTGTAGTCTTAGATTGTAATTTAGTTGTAATTTCAGATTAAGTTTTAGTTTTAGATTTAGTTGTAGTTTTAGATTTAGTTGTAGTTTTAGATTTAGTTGTAGTTTTTTTAGTTGTAGTTTTGTAACTTTAGTTGTAGTTTTGTAACTTTAGTTTTAGTTTTGTAGCTTAGTTGTAGTTAACATTGTAGTTTTAATTGTATTAGTTGTAAGTGTAGTTGTAGTAATACTTTTCAATACGCGCACGCATCCCATGACACTTAGTTCTTCTTGTGGCTCATCTAAAGACAGTGGCGTCACTAGTGCTGTAGTAGTACTTTTGTAGTTGTACTCTTATAGTTGTCGTTTTAGTTGTAGTTTTGTAGATTTAGTTATAGTTTTGTAGATTTAGTTATAGTTTTGTAGATTTAGTTATAGTGGTAGTTTTGTAGCTTTAGTTGTAGTTTTGTAGCTTTAGTTGTAGTTTTGTAGCTTTAGTTTTAGTTTTGTAGATTTAGTTTTAGTTTTGTAGATTTAGTTTTAGTTTTTTAGCGGCACCCGTAAGGGGAAAAAGCCTCTATTAGGTTTGTGCAAAATGTCCGTCTGTCACACTCAGATCTCGAAAACTAGAAGAGATATGAAAAATATTATTTCATCCTTAAATGCGGCTTGAAAAGTTTAGGTGCAACGGCTACTTTTGGTTTTCTAAAAGCAAACGGTTTAATTTATAAAATTAATTATGCAAGCGATTTTTTCATAAAAATACACCAATTCTAAAACAATTACGTAAATGCAGTTTATTAATGGTCGGGTGACAAACCTCGAGCCCCCTTCTAGGTAGCCAAGCCAAGCCAAGTTCAAGCGCACTTGGCCTCTCGGGATTTTAACTGCGAAAACCCCATGGTAGGGGGGTTTTAAACTCAAGCCCCCCTGGTAGGGGTTTTTTAAACTCGAATCTCCTGGTATGGGGGTTAAAACTTAAAACCCCCCTGGTAGGGGGTTTAAACTCAAAGCATTCCTCCCTGGCTACGCCCATGTCGCCAACCCCATTTCTGGAATACATTCATTCTTTCGAGCGTTTTTTTTAAACTAGACTAGTTTCTCCTTTGAATTAGTGGAAAGTTAGTGTATACCACTGGTGGAGCGCCTTGAGCTTCCCCAGCTAGGTCCAGGGTACGTTGTTCCAACAACAATACTGAAAATTGTCCAAAAGCTGGCTTCTTAGTTTCAGACACATTCAGACTCTTCACAACCCTGATTCACTGTTATTCTATCCATTCTAGTGAATTCCTGTTTTCGTTCACTAGTGCGCACCTCAAGCACTGGTGCAAGGCAGGGTTTCAACACTACCCCCACCTTAGTCTATTCGTCCTGAAAAGAAACATGTTCACGGTTGATCAGTGCAGGTGGTGGTCTGTCGGTGGGAATCACAGATTGCATGGATCGTGCTCCCCACAAAGCAATCCACACTGCTCTCTGCAGGTGCCGCTTTGTCCTTCTGCTCCAATTGATCTGCCTTTGGTTAAGAGGACGTCGTTTTCGTTGTCTGGCCTTTCTCTTATTCACCACCGAGGGCAGTCTCATGGCAAGAAGCGAGGCAGCTTCCTAAGCGTTGTCATTCTTTCCTGTCGTTGAGCTACCCAAATCCCACTTCTGACACCAATGTAATAACTGAAGGGAGGCAAACTCAACGAGACATAGATCTTTTTTAAAAGGACATCACAAATACATGTAGAACAACATGTCTTGAGTACAACATCTTCATTAGCTCTAGACTTGGGCGGAAATCGTTCTCTCTCTCATGTCAACATCCTTCCAGTCTCTAGTCACAGATAGTGCACACCTTCTTTCTGCACTATCTTGGATGGTGGTGTGCATGGCAAGGCTATAACATTATTTCAGTGGTCTCTTCACTGTTGTGATTGGTGCGCATTTGTTTTTAATCATGATAATAGTTCCTAAAGTATATTTCGATTTTTGTTTCAGCATACTTAACACATGGAATAACTGGTTCTCTCAGAGGTTTAGGTAGAACTTCATATTTCTATAGCTGGCTCAAAACTAAAAAAAAAATTAAAAAAATTGGTATTTTCTGAACGCAATAGTCCACTTTTACGTTAGATTAAAAAACCCAAAGGATTGACTTAGGCACCTTATGTCTCGGAAGGAAATGGATGCGCCCAAAAAAGAGCACGAATTATGGGTAAGGTAATTAATTAAGTATAGGTTAATCATTTTTCAATTGTTTATGATTTAATACTTGTGAATTATAAGAACTTACAAATAAAATTTAAAAAAAAAAAGCAAACTTATAAAAGAGGCAAAGAAAAAAGGCCTAAGGCCCAAGGATTCTTATGATGATACAGCTAAAATTGAATGGCGCAAATTTTGAGATTTTCATTAAATAAAAAAAAACAAGATTACAAAGAGAGTTTGTGTTACACAAACTCAGAGGCGGCCCTCGTCGAAGTCGGATCCCTGTCGGATCTGCATATTCGCAAATAATATTCAAGAGGTGATTTAATTTTGATGTAAAATGTTTTACACGTTTCGGATGTTCCTTCAGAGTTGAAGATAATTACTTCCTAGTCCAAACCTCCCGCAGGACGACGGGGGATGGGAGCGGGCAGGGTTTGAACCCTGGGCCATCCATAAATCTTAACGACAGTCCAGCGCGCAAACCGCACGACCAGGCAGCCATCCGATGGTCAAAAGTAATAATGTTTCAAAGATTCATTTGCCGTAAATTTAAAATTAAATTTAATAAAAAAATAGTAGATTAGTTTTAGTATATTAAAACATTACAATATTGATCAAAACGTTTGGAAATGAAAATCTACACTTTTTTTTTACACTTTAAGTTTAGAAATTGAAATTCTACATCTTAATCTAGTCTTTTTTAGTCTAAACTAGATCTAGAAATTCTAGATCTAGACTCTAAAATAATTTTAATTAGAATATAAATCCAGATCTAGATATACTGTAATAAAAATCTAGATCTAGTTTAAAAAATCTAGATTAGATCTAAATCAAGATATCATTCCTTTTTTAAACGCGAGTCACATAACGAGGCTTAATAAACATTACTATACCGAGTTCTTTTTTCATTTCATTTGAAGAATTAATTCCATATAACGTCAGAGGGAAAAAAAAACACTACGTCACACGGCCTAGCTAGAATAAAAATCGCCTTCATCTATAAGAGCCATTTATCGAGTGTTCATAGACTTTGGTGCACCGAGTGCGTTCTTTAAGCATTTCATTTAAAGAATTCATTCCATATGACGTCAGAGGGAAAAAAAAACACTACGTCACACGGCCTAGCTAGAATAAAAATCGCCTTCATCATTACGAGCGTTTTATCGAGTGTTCATAGACATTGGTGCACCGAGTGCGTTCTTTTAGCATTTTATTTAAAGAATTCATTCCATATGACGTCAAAGGAAAAAAAAACACTACGTCACAAGGCCTAGCTAGACTAAAAATCACCTTTATCAACACGAGCCATTTCTCGAGTGTTCATAGACATTGGTGCACCGAGTGCGTTCTTTTAGCATTTCATTTAAAGAATTCATTCCATGTGACGTCAAAGGAAAAAAAAACACTACGTCACACGGCTTAGTTAGACTAAAATATGTTTTCATTAATACAAGCAATTTTTTCGAGGGTTAATAGACATTGGTGCACCGAGTGCGTTCTTTTAACATTACATTTAAAGAGTCCATTCATATGACGTCAAAGAAAAAAAATTCCATTACCTCACAATAGGCTAGTACCGGTACCATAAAAAAAAAATGTCTTTATTTACACGAGATATTTAACGAGGGTTCATAGACATTGGTGCACTGAGTTCTAATAGATTTTATTTAAAAAGGATCAAAGCCACATTGTTTTTGCGTTTTGTCTGTCAGTCGGTCTGTCCGTTATCTTGATATAAAAAAAACAACTAAAAGTTATTAAAAATTGATTAACCTTTATTTTACGTTTCAAAACATCGCAATAATTTTTAGGTATGAACACAATTGAAAAGTTTATATAATAGATTGTTCCGGATGTTTGTATAAATAGTAAAAGAAAAAGAGAATTTCAGATAAATGTAATACCGTTAATTACATTTTTTGGATTGTCTCGTATAAAAATTAGATGTACTACAGCCACGTGGAGAGATTTTCATACCTTACTTTGGTGTTTGGATTCTGTTTTCCTTAAAAATCGGAACATAATATTAACGATAATTAGATTTTTTAATGTTTTAGGTAGAAAGTTAAATGTACTGTAAGAGAGTAGTGAGTTAAAATATTTTTCATAAAAATCCGTAAAAAAAAATTTTTTGGTAAATGAGAAGATTATTTGTTTATTAATTAGAAGAGGGAGTTCAAACAATTATTTGGCGTTAGTAGATTTTTAAATAAATTCGGAAATTTCTGGCGACGATTTGTAAGAAACAAAATCCGGAACTTTCTTTATCGATTACAAAACTTCTATGTTATGTTTTACAAGAAAATTAAATGTCTAAAAAAGTAATTTTCAGTAATCAATTCTAGTAAATTACTTTTTTTAAAAGCCTTAAGCGATTTCAAACAATCATTAGGCATAATTCATGTTTTATAAAACAATATCCGGAACATTTTTACACTTAATGAAATATAAGTCAGTATAGAGATTATGATTTAGCATTAATATGCTATTTACATAAAAAACGGAACAACATATTATTGATAATGTGTTTTTGCAACGTTTAAACATGGAAATGGAATGTAATATAAGTTAGAAGAGCAAACAAACATTTGTTGGCGTTGATTAGTTTTGCACAAAAAAATCCGGAACAATCAATTTTAGATACTTAAAACTATTGAGATGTTATGGGAGGAACATTAAAGGGTAAATCAGATTTTCAATAGCTTTTAGAGTTCTAGTTTTTTAAATCTAATCATGACGGACAGACCGACCAACAGACAAAACGCACAAAAATAAGCTTCTTTTATTCGGATGGGGGCACTAAACAAAAAATAAATAAAATCTGATTTTTAAAAAAAGTTTAAGGAATTGGTTTAGCACCTGATCATGTTGCGACGTTACGCTACTGCACGAAAATCGCTGCATAAAAAGTCCATTTAAAAAAATGTGCGTGATATTTACATACAAAGTGCATTATTAGCCTTTATAAACAAACAGAAATGTTTTCTTTTAATTTTAGCAGCTAGTTGACCAGAAAAAACGTCTTTAACTATTATTTGTATTTGTTGTAAACATTTCCTGTACATTTTAAAAATATATTTGACTTAGTGATACTGAAAATACACAAAAATTGTCCATCTTTGTTAGCATATTGTAACATTGCCTCCCTTACATTTACGTAATTGTTTTAGAATTGGTGTATTTTTATGAAAAAATCGCTTGCATAATTAATTTTATAAATTAAACGGTTTGCTTTTAGAAAACCAAAAGTAGCCGTTGCACCTAAACTTTTCAAGCCGGATTTAATGATGAAATAATATTTTTCATATCTCTTCTAGTTTTCGAGATCTGAGTGTGACAGACGGAAAGACGGACAGACGGACAGACGGACAGACGGACAGACGGACATTTTGCACAAACCTAATAGCGGCTTTTTCCCCTTACGGGGGCCGCTAAAAAACAGTCTGCCGCTCTAGAATTGGCTTTATTTGGCACACTAGATTTTGCCCAATTTCAAGACGAAGCAGAAACCAGTAACTCATCTTGGCGCATCCATTGCCTTTCAAAAAAAGGAGCAGTACTTAAGACCTTTGCTTTTTATTTTAACATGTATTAGTTATTTAGACGGCTGTATTGTCGTTTAGAAAAAAGTATTTTAAATGTGTAACTTGTTCAATTATAAAAGTAAAATACAATCGCTCTATAAATAGTTTTAAAATGGGTATCTGGCTAATAAAATTTATTTTTAAATTGTATTTAAAACCTTAGTTAAATATGATTTCCAATACGTTCGCGCGGATTAAATTTAGACAAGTCAAAACGCTAATTTGATAGGGGGGAAAGGGGAATATTTTACATGCACCACATAAAAACTATTACAATTATCTTGCCCAACAATAAGCTGAACAGAATCCTGCCACAGACACTGCATGCTTGCATAACAAACATCCACAAACACGACACTAGGAAAAAACAGACATCGCACCATTTAGTTGTAGTTTTAGATGTAGCTTTAGTTGTGTAGCTGTAGTTTTAGATTTAGTTGTAGTTTCTTAGTTCTAGTTTTAGCTTTAGTTGTAGTTTTATAGCTTTAGTTGTAGTTTTGTAGCTTTAGTTGTAGATATAGTTTTAGTTTAAATTTTAGATTAGATTTAGTTATAGTTTTGTAGCTTTAGTTGTAGTTTTGTAGATTTAGTTAAAGTTTTGTAGATTTAGTTATAGTGGTAGTTTTGTAGATTTAGTGGTAGTTTTGTAGATTTAGTTAAAGTTTTGTAGATTTAGTTATAGTGGTAGTTTTGTAGATTTAGTGGTAGTTTTGTAGATTTAGTTGTAGTTTTGTAGATTTAGTTGTAGTATTGTAGCTTTAGTTGTAGTTTTGTAGCTTTAGTTGTAGTTTTGTAGATTTAGTTGTAGTTTTGTAGATTTAGTTGTAGTATTGTAGCTTTAGTTGTAGTTTTGTAGCTTTAGTTGTAGTTTTGTAGATTTTAGTAATAGTTTTGTAGCTTTAGTTGTAGTTTTGTAGCTTTAGTTGTAGTTTTGTAGCTTTAGTTGTAGTTTTGTAGCTTTAGTTGTAGTTTTGTAGCTTTAGTTGTAGTTTTGTAGCTTTAGTTGTAGTTTTGTAGATTTAGTTGTAGTTTTGTAGATTTAGTTGTAGTATTGTAGCTTTAGTTGTAGTTTTGTAGCTTTAGTTGTAGTTTTGTAGATTTAGTTGTAGTTTTGTAGCTTTAGTTGTAGTTTTGTAGATTTAGTAGTAGTTTTGTAGCTTTAGTTGTAGTTTTGTAGATTTAGTTGTAGTTTTGTAGCTTTAGTTGTAGTTTTGTAGCTTTAGTTGTAGTTTTGTAGCTTTAGTTGTAGTTTTGTAGCTTTAGTTGTAGTTTTGTAGCTTTAGTTGTAGTTTTGTAGATTTTAGTAATAGTTTTGTAGCTTTAGTTGTAGTTTTGTAGCTTTAGTTGTAGTTTTGTAGCTTTAGTTGTAGTTTTGTAGCTTTAGTTGTAGTTTTGTAGCTTTAGTTGTAGTTTTGTAGATTTAGTTGTAGTTTTGTAGATTTAGTTGTAGTATTGTAGCTTTAGTTGTAGTTTTGTAGCTTTAGTTGTAGTTTTGTAGATTTAGTAGTAGTTTTGTAGATTTCGTTGTAGTTTTGTAGCTTTAGTTGTAGTTTATTAGATTTAGTTGTAGTTTTGTAGCTTTAGTTTTAGTTTTGTAGCTTTAGTTGTAGTTTTGTAGATTTAGTAATAGTTTTGTAGCTTTAGTTGTAGTTTTGTAGCTTTAGTTGTAGTTTTGTAGCTTTAGTTGTAGTTTTGTAGATTTAGTTGTAGTTTTGTAGATTTAGTTGTAGTTTTGTAGATTTTAGTAATAGTTTTGTAGCTTTAGTTGTAGTTTTGTAGCTTTAGTTGTAGTTTTGTAGCTTTAGTTGAAGTTTTGTAGCTTTAGTTGTAGTTTTGTAGCTTTAGTTGTAGTTTTGTAGATTTAGTTGTAGTTTTGTAGATTTAGTTGTAGTATTGTAGCTTTAGTTGTAGTTTTGTAGCTTTAGTTGTAGTTTTGTAGATTTAGTTGTAGTTTTGTAGCTTTAGTTGTAGTTTTGTAGATTTAGTAGTAGTTTTGTAGATTTAGTAGTAGTTTTGTAGCTTTAGTTGTAGTTTTGTAGCTTTAGTTGTAGTTTTGTAGATTTAGTAGTAGTTTTGTAGATTTCGTTGTAGTTTTGTAGCTTTAGTTGTAGTTTATTAGATTTAGTTGTAGTTTTGTAGCTTTAGTTTTAGTTTTGTAGCTTTAGTTGTAGTTTTGTAGATTTAGTAATAGTTTTGTAGCTTTAGTTGTAGTTTTGTAGCTTTAGTTGTAGTTTTGTAGCTTTATTTGTAGTTTTGTAGATTTAGTTGTAGTTTTGTAGATTTAGTTGTAGTTTTGTAGATTATGTTGTAGTTTTGTAGCTTTAGTTGTAGTTTTGTAGCTTTAGTTTTAGTTTTGTAGCTTTAGTTGTAGTTTTGTAGCTTTAGTTATAGCGGTAGTTTTGTAGCTTTAGTTGTAGTTTTGTAGATTTAGTTGTAGTTTTGTAGATTTAGTTGTAGTGGTAGTTTTGTAGCTTTAGTTTTAGTTGTACTTTTAGATTTAGTTGTAGTCTTAGATTGTAATTTAGTTGTAATTTCAGATTAAGTTTTAGTTTTAGATTTAGTTGTAGTTTTAGATTTAGTTGTAGTTTTAGATTTAGTTGTAGTTTTTTTAGTTGTAGTTTTGTAACTTTAGTTGTAGTTTTGTAACTTTAGTTTTAGTTTTGTAGCTTAGTTGTAGTTAACATTGTAGTTTTAATTGTATTAGTTGTAAGTGTAGTTGTAGTAATACTTTTCAATACGCGCACGCATCCCATGACACTTAGTTCTTCTTGTGGCTCATCTAAAGACAGTGGCGTCACTAGTGCTGTAGTAGTACTTTTGTAGTTGTACTCTTATAGTTGTCGTTTTAGTTGTAGTTTTGTAGATTTAGTTATAGTTTTGTAGATTTAGTTATAGTTTTGTAGATTTAGTTATAGTGGTAGTTTTGTAGCTTTAGTTGTAGTTTTGTAGCTTTAGTTGTAGTTTTGTAGCTTTAGTTTTAGTTTTGTAGATTTAGTTTTAGTTTTGTAGATTTAGTTTTAGTTTTTTAGCGGCCCCCGTAAGGGGAAAAAGCCGCTATTAGGTTTGTGCAAAATGTCCGTCTGTCACACTCAGATCTCGAAAACTAGAAGAGATATGAAAAATATTATTTCATCCTTAAATGCGGCTTGAAAAGTTTAGGTGCAACGGCTACTTTTGGTTTTCTAAAAGCAAACGGTTTAATTTATAAAATTAATTATGCAAGCGATTTTTTCATAAAAATACACCAATTCTAAAACAATTACGTAAATGCAGTTTATTAATGGTCGGGTGACAAACCTCGAGCCCCCTTCTAGGTAGCCAAGCCAAGCCAAGTTCAAGCGCACTTGGCCTCTCGGGATTTTAACTGCGAAAACCCCATGGTAGGGGGGTTTTAAACTCAAGCCCCCCTGGTAGGGTTTTTTTAAACTCGAATCTCCTGGTATGGGGGTTAAAACTTAAAACCCCCCTGGTAGGGGGTTTAAACTCAAAGCATTCCTCCCTGGCTACGCCCATGTCGCCAACCCCATTTCTGGAATACATTCATTCTTTCGAGCGTTTTTTAAAAACTAGACTAGTTTCTCCTTTGAATTAGTGGAAAGTTAGTGTATACCACTGGTGGAGCGCCTTGAGCTTCCCCAGCTAGGTCCAGGGTACGTTGTTCCAACAACAATACTGAAAATTGTCCAAAAGCTGGCTTCTTAGTTTCAGACACATTCAGACTCTTCACAACCCTGATTCACTGTTATTCTATCCATTCTAGTGAATTCCTGTTTTCGTTCACTAGTGCGCACCTCAAGCACTGGTGCAAGGCAGGGTTTCAACACTACCCCCACCTTAGTCTATTCGTCCTGAAAAGAAACATGTTCACGGTTGATCAGTGCAGGTGGTGGTCTGTCGGTGGGAATCACAGATTGCATGGATCGTGCTCCCTACAAAGCAATCCACACTGCTCTCTGCAGGTGCCGCTTTGTCCTTCTGCTCCAATTGATCTGCCTTTGGTTAAGAGGACGTCGTTTTCGTTGTCTGGCCTTTCTCTTATTCACCACCGAGGGCAGTCTCATGGCAAGAAGCGAGGCAGCTTCCTAAGCGTTGTCATTCTTTCCTGTCGTTGAGCTACCCAAATCCCACTTCTGACACCAATGTAATAACTGAAGGGAGGCAAACTCAACGAGACATAGATCTTTTTTAAAAGGACATCACAAATACATGTAGAACAACATGTCTTGAGTACAACATCTTCATTAGCTCTAGACTTGGGCGGAAATCGTTCTCTCTCTCATGTCAACATCCTTCCAGTCTCTAGTCACAGATAGTGCACACCTTCTTTCTGCACTATCTTGGATGGTGGTGTGCATGGCAAGGCTATAACATTATTTCAGTGGTCTCTTCACTGTTGTGATTGGTGCGCATTTGTTTTTAATCATGATAATAGTTCCTAAAGTATATTTCGATTTTTGTTTCAGCATACTTAACACATGGAATAACTGGTTCTCTCAGAGGTTTAGGTAGAAATTCATATTTCTATAGCTGGCTCAAAACTAAAAAAAAAATTAAAAAAATTGGTATTTTCTGAACGCAATAGTCCACTTTTACGTTAGATTAAAAAACCCAAAGGATTGACTTAGGCACCTTATGTCTCGGAAGGCAATGGATGCGCCCAAAAAAGAGCACGAATTATGGGTAAGGTAATTAATTAAGTATAGGTTAATCATTTTTCAATTGTTTATGATTTAATACTTGTGAATTATAAGAACTTACAAATAAAATTTAAAAAAAAAAAAGCAAACTTATAAAAGAGGCAAAGAAAAAAGGTCTAAGGCCCAAGGATTCTTATGATGATACAGCTAAAATTGAATGGCGCAAATTTTGAGATTTTCATTAAATAAAAAAAAAAAAACAGTCTGCCGCTCTAGAATTGGCTTTATTTGGCACACTAGATTTTGCCCAATTTCAAGACGAAGCAGAAACCAGTAACTCATCTTGGCGCATCCATTGCCTTTCAAAAAAAGGAGCAGTACTTAAGACCTTTGCTTTTTATTTTAACATGTATTAGTTATTTAGACGGCTGTATTGTCGTTTAGAAAAAAGTATTTTAAATGTTTTAACTTGTTCAATTATAAAAGTAAAATACAATCGCTCTATAAATAGTTTTAAAATGGGTATCTGGCTAATAAAATTTATTTTTTAAATTGTATTTAAAACCTTAGTTAAATATGATTTCCAATACGTTCGCGCGGATTAAATTTAGACAAGTCAAAACGCTAATTTGATAGGGGGGAAAGGGGAATATTTTACATGCACCACATAAAAACTATTACACTTATCTTGCCCAACAATAAGCTGAACAGAATCCTGCCACAGACACTGCATGCTTGCAAAACAAACATCCACATACACGACACTAGAAAAAAACAGACATCGCACCATTTAGTTGTAGTTTTAGATGTAGCTTTAGTTGTGTAGCTGTAGTTTTAGATTTAGTTGTAGTTTCTTAGTTCTAGTTTTAGCTTTAGTTGTAGTTTTATAGCTTTAGTTGTAGTTTTGTAGCTTTAGTTGTAGATATAGTTTTAGTTTAAGTTTTAGATTAGATTTAGTTATAGTTTTGTAGCTTTAGTTGTAGTTTTGTAGATTTACTTAAAGTTTTGTAGATTTAGTTATAGTGGTAGTTTTGTAGATTTAGTGGTAGTTTTGTAGATTTAGTTAAAGTTTTGTAGATTTAGTTATAGTGGTAGTTTTGTAGATTTAGTGGTAGTTTTGTAGATTTAGTTGTAGTTTTGTAGATTTAGTTGTAGTATTGTAGCTTTAGTTGTAGTTTTGTAGCTTTAGTTGTAGTTTTGTAGATTTAGTTGTAGTTTTGTAGATTTAGTTGTAGTATTGTAGCTTTAGTTGTAGTTTTGTAGCTTTAGTTGTATTTTTGTAGCTTTAGTTGTAGTTTTGTAGATTTTAGTTTTAGTTTTGTAGCTTTAGTTGTAGTTTTGTAGATTTAGTTGTAGTTTTGTAGATTTAGTTGTAGTTTTGTAGCTTTAGTTGTAGTTTTGTAGCTTTAGTTGTAGTTTTGTAGATTTAGTTGTAGTTTTGTAAATTTAGTTGTAGTATTGTAGCTTTAGTTGTAGTTTTGTAGCTTTAGTTGTAGTTTTGTAGATTTAGTTGTAGTTTTGTAGCTTTAGTTGTAGTTTTGTAGATTTAGTAGTAGTTTTGTAGATTTAGTAGTAGTTTTGTAGCTTTAGTTGTAGTTTTGTAGCTTTAGTTGTAGTTTTGTAGATTTAGTAGTAGTTTTGTAGATTTCGTTGTAGTTTTGTAGCTTTAGTTGTAGTTTATTAGATTTAGTTGTAGTTTTGTAGCTTTAGTTTTAGTTTTGTAGCTTTAGTTGTAGTTTTGTAGATTTAGTAATAGTTTTGTAGCTTTAGTTGTAGTTTTGTAGCTTAAGTTGTAGTTTTGTAGATTTAGTTGTAGTTTTGTAGATTTAGTTGTAGTTTTGTAGATTATGTTGTAGTTTTGTAGCTTTAGTTGTAGTTTTGTAGCTTTAGTTTTAGTTTTGTAGCTTTAGTTGTAGTTTTGTAGCTTTAGTTATAGCGGTAGTTTTGTAGCTTTAGTTGTAGTTTTGTAGATTTAGTTGTAGTTTTGTAGATTTAGTTGTAGTGGTAGTTTTGTAGCATTAGTTTTAGTTGTACTTTTAGATTTAGTTGTAGTCTTAGATTGTAATTTAGTTGTAATTTCAGATTTAGTTGTAGTTTTAGATTTAGTTGTAGTTTTAGATTTAGTTGTAGTTTTAGATTTAGTTGTAGTTTTAGATTTAGTTGTAGTTTTTTTAGTTGTAGTTTTGTAACTTTAGTTGTAGTTTTGTAACTTTAGTTTTAGTTTTGTAGCTTAGTTGTAGTTAACATTGTAGTTTTAATTGTATTAGTTGTAAGTGTAGTTGTAGTAATACTTTTCAATACGCGCACGCATCCCATGACACTTAGTTCTTCTTGTGGCTCATCTAAAGACAGTGGCGTCACTAGTGCTGTAGTAGTACTTTTGTAGTTGTACTCTTATAGTTGTCGTTTTAGTTGTAGTTTTGTAGATTTAGTTATAGTTTTGTAGATTTAGTTATAGTTTTGTAGATTTAGTTATAGTGGTAGTTTTGTAGCTTTAGTTTTAGTTTTGTAGCTTTAGTTGTAGTTTTGTAGCTTTAGTTTTAGTTTTGTAGATTTAGTTTTAGTTTTGTAGATTTAGTTTTAGTTTTTTAGCGGCCCCCGTAAGGGGAAAAAGCCGCTATTAGGTTTGTGCAAAATGTCCGTCTGTCACACTCAGATCTCGAAAACTAGAAGAGATATGAAAAATATTATTTCATCCTTAAATGCGGCTTGAAAAGTTTAGGTGCAACGGCTACTTTTGGTTTTCTAAAAGCAAACGGTTTAATTTATAAAATTAATTATGCAAGCGATTTTTTCATAAAAATACACCAATTCTAAAACAATTACGTAAATGTAAGGGAGGCAATGTTACAATATGCTAACACAGATGGACAATTTTTGTGTATTTTTAGTTTCACTAAGTCAAATATATCTTAAAAATGTACACGAAATGTTTACAACAAATATAAATAATAGTTAAAGATGTTTTTTCTGGTCAACTAGCTGCTAAAATTAAAAGAAAACATTTCTGTTTGTTTATAAAGGCTAATAATGCATTTTGTATGTAAATATCACGCACATTTTTTTAATGGATTTTTATGCAGCGATTTTCGTGCAGTAGCGTAACGTCGCTACATAGTTAGGTGCCAAACCAATTCTTTAAACTTTTTTAAAAAATCAGATTTTATTTATTTTTTGTTTAGTGCCCCTATCCAAATAAAAGAAGATTATTTTTGTGCGTTTTGTCTGTTGGTCGGTCTGTCCGTCACGATTAGATTAAAAAAACTAGAACTCTAAAAGCTATTGAAAATCTGTTTACACTTTAATGTTCCTCCCGTAACATCTCAATAGTTTTAAGTATCTAAAAATTGATTGTTCCGGATTTTTTTTTGTGTGCAAAACTAATCAACCCCAACAAATGTTTGTTTGCTCTTCTAATTTATATTACATTCAATTTCCATGCTTAAACGTTGCAAAAACACATTATCAATAATATGTTGTTCCGTTTTTTATGTAAATTGCATATTAATGCTAAATCAAATTCTCTATACTGACTTATATTTCATTAAGTGTAAAAATGTTCCGGATATTGTTTTATAAAGCATGAATTATGCCTAATGATTGTTTGAAATCGCATAATTTACTAATATTACACTTAAATTATTTGACAATGCGTCACTATAATTTGGTTATCAATATCAAATTGTTCCGTATTTTCATCTTTAAACAAATTTTAAAAATATCGACAATAGGTTGTTCAGGGCTTTAAAAAAAAGTAATTTACTAGAATTGATTACTGAAAATTACTTGCTAAAACATAACATAGAAGTTTTGTAATCGATAAAGAAAGTTCCGGATTTTGTTTCTTACAAATCGTCGCCAGAAATTTCATAATTTATTTAAAAATCTACTAACGCCAAATAATTGTTTGAACTCCCTCTTCTAATTAATTAACAAATAATCTTCTCATTTACGAAATAATGTTTTTACGGATTTTTATGAAAAATATTTTAACTCACTACTCTCTTACAGTACATTTAACTTTCTACCTAAAACATTATAAAATCTAATTATCGTTAATATTATGTTCCGATTTTTAAGGAAAACAGAATCCAAACACCAAAGTAAGGTATGAAAATCTCTCCACATGGCTGTAGTACATCTAATTTTTATACGAGACCATCCAAAAAATTTAATTAACGGTATTACATTTAACTGAAATTCTCTTTTTCTTTTACTATTTATACAAACATCCGGAACAATCTATTATATAAACTTTTCAATTGTGTTCATACCTAAAAATTATTGCGATGTTTTGAAACGTAAAATAAAGGTTAATCAATTTTTAATATCTTTTAGTTGTTTTTTTTTTTTTTATCAGGATGACGGACAGACCGACTGACAGACAAAACGCAAAAACAATGCGGCTTTGATCCTTTTTAAATAAAATTCTATTAGAACTCAGTGCACCAATGTCTATGAACCCTCGTTAAATATCTCGTGTAAATAAAGACATTTTTTTTATGGTACCGGTACTAGCCTATTGTGAGGTAATGGACTTTTTTTTCTTTGACGTCATATGAATGGACTCTTTAAATGTAATGTTAAAAGAACGCACTCGGTGCACCAATGTCTATGAACACTCGATAAATGGCTCGTAATGATAAAGGCGATTTTTAGTCTAGCTAGGCCGTGTGACGTAGTGTTTTTTTTTTCTTTTGACGTCATATGGAATGAATTTTTTAAAAGAAATGCTAAAAGAACTCACTCGGTGCACCAATGTATATGAACACTCGATAAATGGCTCGTAATGATGAAGGCGATTTTTAGTCTAGCTAGGCCGTGTGACGTAGTGTTTTTTTTTCCTTTGACGTCATATGGAATGAATTCTTTAAATGAAATGCTTAAAGAACGCACTCGGTGCACCAAAGTCTATGATCACTCGATAAATGGCTCGTAATGATGAAGGCGATTTTTAGTCTAGCTAGGCCGTGTGACGTAGTGTTTTTTTTTCCCTCTGACGTTATATGGAATTAATTCTTCAAATGAAATGAAAAAAGAACTCGGTATAGTAATGTTTATTAAGCCTCGTTATGGGACTCGCGTTTAAAAAAGGAATGATATCTTGATTTAGATCTAATCTAGATTTTTTAAACTAGATCTAGATTTTTATTACAGTATATCTAGATCTGGATTTATATTCTAATTAAAATTATTCTAGATTCTAGATCTAGAATTTCTAAATCTAGTTTAGACTAAAATAGACTAGATTAAGATGTAGAATTTCAATTTCTAAACTTAAAGTGTAAAAACAAAGTGTAGATTTTCATTTCCAAACGTTTTGATCAAAATTGTAATGTTTTAATATACTAAAACTAATCTATTATTTTTTATTTAATTTAAATTTAAATTTACGGCAAATGAATCTTTGAAACATTATTACTTTTGACCATCAAAATTAAATCACCTCTTGAATATTATTTGCGAATATGCAGATCCGACAGGGATCCGACTTCGACGGGGGCCGCCTCTGAGTTTGTGTAACACAAACTCTCTTTGTAATCTTGTTTTAATTTTAATTATCTATTTCTATTTCTCTCTTTGAATGTAGTTCGTCCATCGTGGTTCTATGACTTTTGTCATCAAGGCGGCCGAGGACTATCTGGGTTTTTGAGCCTCCTCGCGTGACCTCCGTGACCCCAGGCCGTAAGGCTGGTTTGTGACGTAGTAGGTCAGCGACCATTGTTTCTGATCGTAACCAGAGCCTGGCTGTGTGTTAGCGCTTAGGCGAAGTGTTGTAAACTGTAACACAGCCAACGTGTAGTTGTCCTGATGACTATAAACAGACGTATTATTAAAGTAGACTAATCACTGGATCTAGACTTTATGTATTTACTTAATATACACACTAAGTGATTGTGTTAGCATTAGCGCTTAGGCGAAGTGTTGTAAAATGTAACACAACCAACATGTAGTTGTTGTCCTCATAACTATAAACAGACGTATTATTAAAGTAGACAAATTACTAGGTCTAGACTTAGATGCTCATAACTATAAACAGACGTATTATTAAAGTAGACAAATTACTAGGTCTAGACTTAGATGCTCATAACTATAAACAGACGTATTATTAAAGTAGACAAATTACTAGGTCTAGATTTAGATGCTCATAACTATAAACAGACGTATTATTAAAGTAGACAAATTACTAGATCTAGACTTAGATTCATAACTATAAACAGACGTATTATTAAAGTAGACAAATTACTAGGTCTAGACTTAGATGCTCATAACTATAAACAGACGTATTATTAAAGTAGACAAATTACTAGGTCTAGACTTAGATGCTCATAACTATAAACAGACGTATTATTAAAGTAGACAAATTACTAGGTCTAGACTTAGATGCTCATAACTATAAACAGACGTATTATTAAAGTAGACAAATTACTAGATCTAGACTTAGATTCTCATAACTATAAACAGACGTATTATTAAAGTAGACAAATTACTAGGTCTAGACTTAGATGCTCATAACTATAAACAGACGTATTATTAAAGTAGACAAATTACTAGATCTAGACTTAGATTCTCATAACTATAAACAGAGGTATTATTAAAGTAGACAAATTACTAGGTTTAGACTTAGATGCTCATAACTATAAACAGACGTATTATTAAAGTAGACAAATTACTAGATCTAGACTTAGATTCTCATAACTATAAACAGACGTATTATTAAAGTAGACAAATTACTAGATCTAGACTTAGATGCTCATAACTATAAACAGACGTATTATTAAAGTAGACAAATTACTAGATCTAGACTTAGATTCTCATAACTATAAACAGACGTATTATTAAACTAGACAAATTACTAGGTCTAGACTTAGATTCTCATTACTATAAACAGACGTATTATTAAACTAGACAAATTACTATGTCTAGACTTAGATTCTCATAACTATAAACAGACGTATTATTAAAGTAGACAAATTACTAGATCTAGACTTAGATGCTCATAACTATAAACAGACGTATTATTAAAGTAGACAAATTACTAGATCTAGACTTAGATTCTCATAACTATAAACAGACGTATTATTAAACTAGACAAATTACTAGGTCTAGACTTAGATTCTCATTACTATAAACAGACGTATTATTAAAGTAGACAAATTACTAGGTCTAGACTTAGATTCTCATTACTATAAACAGACGTATTATTAAACTAGACAAATTACTATGTCTAGACTTAGATTCTCATAACTATAAACAGACGTTTTATTAAACTAGACAAATTACTAGGTCTAGACTTAGATTCTCATAACTATAAACAGACGTATTATTAAACTAGACAAATTACTATGTCTAGACTTAAGATTCTCATAACTATAAACAGACGTATTATTAAAGTAGACAAATTACTAGATCTAGAATAAGATCCTCATAACTATAAACAGACGTATTAAAGTATATTAAGTACTAGATCAGACTTAGATCCTCATAACTATAAACAGACGTATTATTAAAGTATACTAATTACTAGGTCTAGACTTTATGTATTTACTTAATATACACACTAAGTGATTGAAGACTGCTTTGTGTGTGTTGTAAACTATAGTGTGTTGTAAACTGAACTGTAGCACACCTGGCTGAATGTTTGCATTAGTGCTTAGGCTAAGTGATATAGTCTGTAACTCATTAACGTGTAGTCATGTATGTTATGACTTTTCTATAAACAGTATTACACCTACATATGTTATTAGAATATAAAATTGATCAGTTGCTTTACAACTTAATGTACACACTAATGATAACAAGCATCACAACAGAAATAACACAACATGAAAACAAATGTGTGGTGTTATATAGCAATTTTATTTGCAGACAAAGGATACCACTTTAATGAGTTAAGTTTTTATTGCAATTGCTTAATGAACATATGGAAAAAAAAATTGCAATAATTTACAATACACATTTTAAAAATACAATGATTACATATAATGTTAATGTGATTTAAATATATGGATGGCTGCCTGTTCAAGCGGTTTGCTCATATAATGTTAATGTTATTTAAATTATATATTATATATATATGGATGGCTGCCTGGTTGAGCGGCTTGCGCTCCGGACTGTCGCTTAGATTTATTGATGGTCCCAAGTTCAAACCCTGGCCGCTCCCATCCCCAGTCATGCAGTCATTAAATTTCTTTAGAACCACATGAACACAATAACCAGCAACATATCTTATCTTATAGATTACACAAGTTACTTCAAAAAACAAGATAATTACCCATAATATAACATCTAACAGTTAGACTTACAGAGAACCTTTATGATGTTTTGATGAATCATTAAAATTAGGAAAGATAAAAGAAATATTTTCATCTTTTTGATTTATCCCACTGTATCTTAAACCTTTAAATATATGTAGTGTACATGGTCAATAACTTATATGAGCAGGAATCTGCAGGATGTGGGTAGACAATACTTAATTTAGATAGTCCATAAAAAGTGACATGGTCTTCTTATTTAATCCTGTTTGGTTTAAGTCAATTTAATATATTTATTTCATTGTCATTTTTTGTATTTGTGTACTTAGTGTTTTCTTTAATAGCATTTAAAAACTGTTAGTATTGTTGGTAAAAGTTTTTGTAGAATATTGTTCTATGAGTTCTAACAAATTAATAATTTCATAAATGTAGGATACAGTTTTAAGAAGTAGCTTATCACCTTTACCAAATACTTCTGTTTGTTTAAAAAAAAACATCGTCAAAGAGATGTACCAAGAACAATAGAATATATATATACTACCTTAACTGGACCAGAACCTTTACAATGTACATAAATCATACACTCCTCTTACACTATCTTGAAATTCACTGAAATCACTGATATGTTTTTTTTTACTATTATATCCTTGTATGTTTGACATGTTTCGGATGTTCCTTCAGAGTTGACGACAGGGGATGGGAGCGGGCAGGGTTTGAACCAGAGACATCGATAAATCCAAACGACAGTCCAGCGCGCAAACCACAAGACCAGGCAGCCATCCTGCGACTTCCTGAGACTTAACACTTTTTTTAATGCACTCTCTACTCTTTCATGTGTAGTAGCTAGTCCACAATACTTCATCGTCTTCAAAATGTTAACGGCAGATCTGAAAGTTAAATAAAGTTTACTATTAATATTTTTTAGATGAAATGCAAACTGTAAATAAATACTGTATATAATATAATAATATCAAACATTTACTAGAATATCTATTGATAGAATCGTTATTAAATTAATAGATTTACATAGTTCTAGCCTAAAGTAGTATTTACTTCCTAGCAATAGCCTCTTTTTATAGTCTTGTTGATCATCAAATGCATAAAAAATTTAAATTATTTATAATACTAATATTATATGCTAGATGCTAGTAATAATTATTACTTACTTTAGAGTATTCCTTTATAGTACGTCATCCTTCAATACTGTCCATGATACTTCGTCTTGAAAATGTTAATGGCAGATCTGAAAGTTTACAATTAATTTTTTTGAAATGAAATGCAAACTGTATAAAATATAAAATAAAATGTATATATTAGGCCTATATATAACATCTATTATTTACTAGAATAATTTGGTATATACCGAGGTATAAAATATGACAGATCTAATAGTAACTGTCTAACAGTCTAATAGAATGAGTCTATGTAACTATAGAATACTAGTAATAGACTACAATAGATTATAGATCTGTACTTCTACTGGTTATATATATATAATATTAATATATATAATATATATATCTATATAAAATATATATATGTATCTCTATCTATTATAAATCTATAAGTTACTACCTGTCTATTTGTACTTCTATATAATATACGGATTATACTATGCTATTGGTATATAAACTAGATCTAGACTCTATAATTATTGACAGAATCGTTATTAAATGAATAGATTTACAATTAGATCTACATCGTCCTAGCCTAGATCAATATTCAATGCCTAGGCTAGGCCTAGATTTCTAGATCTACCCACTTTGACTTTATAAAATGATTATCATGTTAATCATCAAAAGCATAAAAGTCAATTAATTATGTATAATGTTAATATGCTGGATCTAGAATCTATGTCGAAGGCGCCGCTCCTCGTGTGTCTGGTTAGACCTATTTGAGCCCGGAATGTTCGGGTTCAAGCGGCCTGCAATCGAGATGGTGTACAAATTACAAATACGAGGCCAATGGAAGCTTGTACATCCAGATAGCAGTTTCCTCTAGTTCTTGAATTTCCGGATTTCCGGTGCTCTTATGAGAATTGTCAGATTATGGTCACATTTACCAGAAATCCACTAATTTCTCTTTTGGTGAAGCCGCTTCAAAATAGCCTGAAGGACTGAAACGTAAACGACGGAGGTGTACAAAACAGTTTAGAATTTGTCAGAACAAACGTTTATAACCCTTATGCAGACGGAACTTCTGCTCGACCTTGAAGGCCACTCCAATGTCAGAATCTTAGTAAAAGTAAAGTTCCCCTTTCAGAACATACTGTCTTTAAGGCGCCTGATGAAAAGATCACCTGTTTCTGTGGCCCAAAGCATACAATGGTGTCATGTGGCCAGCACAACCACCAACCGCCTTTACTTTTCCCCCAACTAATGTCTGGTAACCTTTACTTTATTTACTTAGACTTAGATCCTCCCGCGCCGTTCGGCGCATTGGCGGCAAGATATCTACATAAAGATCTGTCACTGGCAATGTCTGAAGCCTCCTCCCACCTGGTGTCCACTGTTTCTCCATGAAGGTTCGGCGCCAAGTAATACGAGGACGTCCCTGTTTGCGTTTTCCTCGTATTGGCCTCCATGTCATCGCAACAGGTACCCATTAGAGCTGGGTGAACTCTGAGGCGCCCAAAGATCCCAACATAAAAAATAGCTGTCTTCAACGAGATATTAACTTAGCAGCTTCGGTTCGAAAGTCAAGCGCTTTACTTCTTAGCCACTGCGCCTCCCAGAATCTTAGTGGTGGAGGAGTATGCTCAAGCATGTGCATCCTTGTTCAGCAAACGATATATTATGAAGCAAACATCTCCAAATTATATGTGACGGATCTTACATGATTTTAATACACGACTGCGATTTCCCCGACAACACTGGTACATAAGGACATCGTCGCACAAATTAGAGTTCTAAATCAGAATTCTAGATCTACATCTACATCTTGATGTTCATATAATGAAAGTACCAATAAATAATTGAACAAGTATGCATAGTCCACTGGCCGAATAATTAAAATTCAAGTAGCTGAAGGTTTCAAATCACGGGTTAGGTATTTTTTTATTTATTTTATTACATTGTATAATAGAGGAATTGTTTTTTTAGCGGCCCCGTAAAGGAAAAAGCTGCAATTAGGTTTGTGCAAAATGTCTGTTCGTCTGTTTCACTCAGATCTCGAAAACTAGAAAAAAAATTAAAATAATATTTCACCATGCGATGCGGCTTCAAAAGTTTAGTTGCAACGGCTTCTTTTGGTTATCTCAAAGCAAACCGTTAGTTTATAAAATTAATTATGCAAGCGATTTTTTCATAAATACACCAATTCTAAGACAATAACATAAATGTAAGGGAGGTAATGTTACAATATGTTAACAGAGACGGACATTTTTAAGTATATTTTCAGTATCACTATGTCAAATATATTTATAAAATGTACAAGTAATGTTCACAACAAATATAATTATTAGTTAAAGTTGTTCTTTCTGGTCAACTTTCTGCAAAAAATAAAGGCTAAGAGTGCACTTTGTATGTAAATATTACGCACATTTTTAACTCATTTCTTTTTATTTTCTACTACATCTATTCTAATATATTTATCGAAAGTATTGAAAAGAAGAAGGTATCTTGGAACAGTGGTGTCATGGGGGTTAGGGTGAGGGTGCGGTCGACACTATTATGGGGTGGCAACCAAGTTGGTAAAATTACAACTTAGCAAAAGGAGACACATTGAAAAAGATAATTATAAAATCTCGAGATTAATCTTGGAACAGTGGTGTCACTAGGGGAGGGGTGCGTTCCCTACGATCGACACCATTTTGGGGGTGACAACCAAGCTAGAAAAAATATAACAAAGGAAACCTGTTTATATGATGTTAAGTTTGTTAGTATTTTTAATTAAATATTATTGTAAAATTTGCAATAACATTTCAATAAATGTAATAAACATTGGGATTTTACATTTGAGTAACAGGCTGCGTCAAAAAAATGTATACACACTTTGAACTGTCATAGTTGATTTCCCATTCTTTAAGATTAAACTTCGGTGGGAAAGTATTGTTATTTTTTTTTCAACATGTTGCAGCATTGGCAAGGAGGAAACTATAACATGGCGGACGTGCGTTTGAATTTTGAAGAGCGGAAGCAGATAATTAAGTGGTACTGGAAGTTTGAGAATGTAGCTGTGGTTCGAAGACAGTGAAGACGTGAGCTTGCTGACTTCATATTCCCTGCCATTTGTGCATTATACGGTAATGATGAGTTTTATTTCCAACAAGATGGCGCCCCACCGCACTATCATAGGGACGTACGAGCAGACCTGGATCACAATGTGCCAGACCAGTGGATAGGACGCAGGGGACCAATCGAGTTTCCTGCACTCTCTCCAGATCTCTCGCCACTGGATTTCTTCTTATGGGGCACAGTTCAAGATGAGGTGTACAAACATAAACCACGTCACACTGTGGAATGAGATTCAGGCGGTGTGCACAGAAATCTCAGTGGACACTTTGGTACGATGTAAGGAATCAGTGTTGACTCGTACTCACCAATGTATTGATGCTGAAGGCCACCAGTTTGAACATCACTCACATTAATCACATTTATTTTTCTAATCGGAAATTAAGCTTTCCATGTCCAGAAATTTAGCATTGTAGAACGGGTAATAAATTGTCTGTGACACTTCAAAGTTTGTATACATATTTTGACGCACCCTATATTTAATCAACTCACTGTATTGGTTCAACAACAATTACTAGCTAGCAATAGTGTTTATTGTAACATATTTCAAGAAAGTTGAAATTTCTTTAAACGATTAAACAAGATTATGGGTTGAATATATTTCTCGTCCATTGGTGAATTTGATAGGGATCGCCTCTGAGTTTGTGTGATAAGCCATCTCTCTTTGTAATCTTGTTTACACTAGATTTAGATTTTTTTACACTAGAGCTAGATTTAAAAAAATAAATAACACTAGATTTAGATTTATATTCTAATTAAAATCATTGTAGATTCTTGATCTAGAATTTCTTGGTGTAGTTTAGAATGTTTGTTGTTTTACATGTTTCGGATGTTCTTTCAAAGTTGAAGTCCAAACCTCCCGCAGGACGATGGGAAATGGGAGCGGGCAGTGTTTGACCTGGGACTGGGACCATCGATAAATCCAAACGAAACTCCAGCGCGCAAACCCCAATACCAGGCAGCCATGATTTTGACTAGATCAAGATCTATAATATCAATTTCTAGACTTAAAGTGTATAATTTTACTTCCAAACGTCTGGATCAGTATGACAATGTTATAAAATACTAAAACTAATCTACTATTTTTAAATTTAATATTGCATTCAGAATATTAATAGATCATCTAGTTTTACATACATTTTATCTAAATTACATCTACATTATTCCTAATTTATATTTTAGATCTACATCCTCATTCTAGTTCCATTTAAACGAAAATGTCAATAGCTCTGTTGGTAACTGTGCTGGAACATTGAGCAGACGTTGCCGAAGTACAAACTCAATGCCTGGTTTTGTTTTGTTTTTGTTGTTTTTCAATTACAAATAAATCAACAGATTAACTAAAATCGCTCATGACATATTGTACATTTCCGGCAGTTGTAATGCCGTAATGTGTAATATATCTCTTTGTCAATAATAGGCTCTTAGTTTAGTATTAGGTTAACAGCGATTCCCTGTTGGTGCGGTTAACGCTTTGGACTGATTATCTCGACGGTCCCGGTTTCATACCCTGCTCGCTACCATCCCCGTCGTCCAGCGGGAGATTTGGATAAAGGAGTAAATTATCTTTCACTTTGAAGTAACATCCAAAACATTTTACAGAAAAAAAAACAACATTTTTTACAACGCCAAATGAATCTTTGAAACATTATAACTTTTAACAATCAAAACAATATCACATCTTGAATTTTTTTTTTTGCGAATAGGCGGATCCGACAGGGATCCGACTCCGACGAGGCAGCCTTTGAGTTTTTGAAAGACAAACTCTCTTTGTAATCTTGTTTTTCAAATTATTTTAAAAATATTTTTTTCTTGTTCTCTCAATAACTAATGATTGTCATATTTGGTGTGGACATAATGGGAAAATGGAGTATGTAGGTGAAGTTTTGAATCATTAGACACATCTTAGCTCGAGTCAAGTCGCGAGAATAAAATTCCTAGTCACAATCGAGATTTGATTTCCAGTCCTCTTGGACACTCTATTTAGGTCACTCAACCAAACATGTCACAGTAAATATGAACCCGAGACATTAAACAATACAACATATGAAAATCAAGATGTCAGGAGTCTTAGGTGTTGCTGATCGACCTGCGTTATCGACAAGGGAGACCATCGAGAATTATCAATTTTATGCATGAGTACTCTTATAGTTGTGTGCCGTTTTTTTCCTTTCAATGTTTCTTTTTCTATACGCACACAATAACACACACAAACACTCAGTAGCGGTCTTGGGGGCTGGCAAGTGGGGCAATTGCCCTAGGAGGGGCGCGATCGGAGATTTTATTGTCACCATGTACGAAAGCCAAATCATTTCTCATAAACTAGGACTTGTTACTCAATATTTTCCCAGCACCTTTATAATATCAATTGCCATTTAAGCTTTAATGTACATTTCCAATTCCAAAATACCGTTCAGTTTCGGTAAAGACAGCATCTTATGACTTGCCGATTCTAAGAGGCTTTCATCGTTTATCAGTTCACAATAAAAATAAGTAGGTGGAAGGTACCAATCCTAATCGTTTATTTCGCATTTAAACATCGATGTCCAAATATATTTTATTGGGAAAATGCGTACAGATATGGCGTGGACTACTCTTTGGTATATGAAAATAGTCATTTATTACATTTATAGTAACATAAATACAACTTTTGAAAACTTGATTTTTTTTTTCAAAATATACAGTGATTTCTTGACATTCGCTGGTGATACGCTCTAAGACCGCACGCGAAGGTCCGATTTTCGCGGTATTTAAGTTCAAATGCGTTAACTATTTTCGGATATTAACACTATCACAAAACATCCCCAAACACTTAAAACCTCTAGATAACCATTTCCCATTTCATTTATAACTTTCACATGCTATTCCATTTAAAAATTCCTTAAATATTCAGTAATTTTTAAAAGTGTCAATCAGAACTGTTATGTCGCATTACAGTATAAAAAGTATACTATAAATAAACTGTTAATTTAATCCGCAATGGATAAAAAAGGGTTGATGGTGTATGTGAAGGATTTCCTATATATTGGTACTGAAACCTATTTAACCAGCTGTACTCGTAAGCCTACAGCTATTTCGGCCAATCAGCTTCCAGAAAATTTTGCGATGACGTATTAAATTTCTTTCTTTATTTTCACCATAGTCTGCTGTTTATAGACATAAAGCGGCCATGGGAAAACCCGTGTCATCATGTTAAAAAACAAAACAAAACAAAGGCATTTTTTTTTTTCAATTTTTTTGAAAACGCGTTGGGTCGGCGAAAGTGTATGGACCTCTGTAGCTCTTATGGCACACTTTGTTCTAACGTCCGATTGGCTTCAATTTGCAGAGTGAGAGAGGAGACTTAATATTAGTAGTGCGTGAGTGTTTTCCTTTTTTATTTGCTTCTGTTAATGCAGAACAATTACACTACTGAATATAAAGTACTATTTACGTAATGTAGCTACGTAATGTTCTATGTTTTGTAGCAAAAAAAGGCCCACAACTTAGAGGCGGACATACTGCATTGTTAGTGTTACAGCGTTAGAAACTGATGACCCCGTTAGAGTGATAAGTTTAAAGTATATTTATAGTCTTCCCTTAGCGTGATAAGTTTAAAGTATATTTATAGTCTTCCCTTAGCGTGATAATATTTATAGTCTTCCCTTAGCGTGATAAGTTTAAAGTATATTTATAGTCTTCCCTTACGGCTAAAAGCCCCGCACATGACGCTCGCCCAGAGCCCGCGCACTGCTAGGGCCGCCCTTGCTGATACACTAAAATTATCACACACTCATTAACTAATAAGCATTTCCTATGGTCATTGACCTGCTTCACTTATACTTTAGTTATCTGCGTTATGTGCCAGTACCATACCCAGTCTTGCTATGTACAATCTTGCTCATATGTCAAGTGGTCAGAAGAGAACACAATATTCAGAAAAACATTAAAACTTTACATGACATTTTTCTTGGAATGTATCTTATTCAAAAGAGAGATCACAATCGTTCTTATCTACGAAAGTCAGATAAATAAATAGAAAGGCCGTTGCATTGTTACAGTTGTCCTCCACTGACACACATTTCATCTCAAGGTTTTATGAATCCAAAGTATTAAATGTAGAATATATAAACATATATATAGACATAATTATTAACTTACCTTTACCTATCCCTTAGTGACTAGTCTGTTGGGACACCAACAAGTGTTTTTTTTTATGTCTTTTTTTCAACCCTTACCTATGTTACATAGGCCTATAATTTAATTTTTTTTTATCTAAATCTAGTAATTGATTATTAATATTAAACAATCGAAATCACAATTAAGTGTTGCAAACAGTCTATTGATAAAAATAAGCAAAGACCTACTATAAAAAGGATTAATAAATAATTATATAATATGCAACATTGAGATAATGTTTCAAAATTCGTATATCAAAATAATTCATGTTGATTTTAATCATCTTATCAGTCTTATGTACTTTTTCATAGATTGATTACCTAGATCTTTCTAGATTATGTATCTAAAAATTGCAAAATAATAGTTATGAGACTATGATGTCCTCACTTTTGATGTTCAATTACTAGATCTAGATCTAAAAATTAAATATGTTACATAGGTTAGGGTTGAAAAAAAATACAACTTTCCTTTTTTTTAACTACTTTACAAAACAAAGACTTGATCCAACTTTCTAAAAGATTTTCACATTTTTTGTAGTGTTAAAAAATTTTCCATGTCCAGTCTAATAATAATAATGATAAGGTTTGTCTTCGAGTCAGAAGATTAGTGAGGAATGCATTATTTCCCTTGGCTGCGCAGAACCAACTGTGACCTACATATTTTGCCACAGAAATGCAAGCATAACGATTGTCCGCTGGTGGTCGATTCAGATTTTCTTTTAGCTGTCTGCGTTCGTTCTCGGCAGCGGATTTTTTAATAAACTTGGTTATGACTGGGATTTTTAATATGAATGATGTAGAAGATTTGAGAGAGATTTAGACATAGTAAGACAATAAAGAAGGTTTAAGGGAAGTGATAAGGATGATGTTAAAAACATCTAGGTGGTGTAAACGATTTGAGGGAGATCTAGGTGGTGTAAACGATTTGAGAGAGATCTAGATGGTGTAAACGATTTGAGGGAGATCTAGGTGGTGTAAACGATTTGAGGGAGATCTAGGTGGTGTAAACGATTTGAGAGAGATCTAGATGGTGTAAACGATTTGAGGGAGATCTAGGTGGTGTAAACGATTTGAGAGAGATCTAGATGGTGTAAACGATTTGAGAGAGATCTAGGTGGTGTAAACGATTTGAGAGAGATCTAGGTGGTGTAAACGATTTGAGAGACATCTAGGTGGTGTAAACGATTTGAGGGAGATCTAGGTGGTGTAAGCGATTTGAGAGATATCTAGATGGTGTAAACGATTTGAGAGAGATCTAGGTGGTGTAAACGATTTGAGGGAGATCTAGGTGGTGTAAGCGATTTGAGAGATATCTAGATGGTGTAAACGATTCGAGAGAGAGATCTAGATGGTGTAAACGATTTGAGAGAGATCTAGGTGGTGTAAACGATTTGAGAGAGATCTAGGTGGTGTTTACGATTTGAGAGAGATCTAGGTGGTGTAAACGATTTGAGGGAGATCGAGGTGGTATAAACGATTTGAGAGAGATCTAGGTGGTGTAAACGATTTGAGGGAGATCTAGGTGGTGTAAACGATTTGAGGGAGATCTAGGTGGTGTAAGCGATTTGAGAGATATCTAGATGGTGTAAACGATTTGAGAGAGAGATCTAGATGGTGTAAACGATTTGAGAGAGATCTAGGTGGTGTAAACGATTTGAGAGAGATCTAGGTGGTGTTTACGATTTGAGAGAGATCTAGGTGGTGTAAACGATTTGAGGGAGATCGAGGTGGTATAAACGATTTGAAAGAGATCTAGGTGGTGTAAACGATTTGAGGGAGATCTAGGTGGTGTAAACGATTTGAGAGAGATCTAGGAGAGATTTAGACATAGTAAAACAATAAAGAAGGTTTAAGGGAAGTGATAAGGATGATGTTAAAAACATCTAAGTGGTGTAAACGATTTGAGAGAGATCTAGATGGTGTAAACGATTTAAGGGAGATCTAGGTGGTGTAAACGATTTGAGAGAGATCTAGATGGTGTAAACGATTTGAGAGAGATCTAGGTGGTGTAAACGATTTGAGGGAGATCTAGGTGGTGTAAACGTTTTGAGAGAAATCTAGGTGGTGTAAACGATTTGAGAGAGATCTAGATGGTGTAAGCGATTTGAGAGATATCTAGATGGTGTAAACGATTTGAGAGAGATCTAGGTGGTGTAAACGATTTGAGGGAGATCTAGGTGGTGTAAGCGATTTGAGAGATATCTAGATGGTGTAAACGATTTGAGAGAGATCTAGGTGGTGTAAACGATTTGAGGGAGATCTAGGTGGTGTAAGCGATTTGAGAGATATCTAGATGGTGTAAACGATTCGAGAGAGAGATCTAGATGGTGTAAACGATTTGAGAGAGATCTAGGTGGTGTAAACGATTTGAGAGAGATCTAGGTGGTGTTTACGATTTGAGAGAGATCTAGGTGGTGTAAACGATTTGAGGGAGATCGAGGTGGTATAAACGATTTGAGAGAGATCTAGGTGGTGTAAACGATTTGAGGGAGATCTAGGTGGTGTAAACGATTTGAGGGAGATCTAGGTGGTGTAAGCGATTTGAGAGATATCTAGATGGTGTAAACGATTTGAGAGAGAGATCTAGATGGTGTAAACGATTTGAGAGAGATCTAGGTGGTGTAAACGATTTGAGAGAGATCTAGGTGGTGTTTACGATTTGAGAGAGATCTAGGTGGTGTAAACGATTTGAGGGAGATCGAGGTGGTATAAACGATTTGAAAGAGATCTAGGTGGTGTAAACGATTTGAGGGAGATCTAGGTGGTGTAAACGATTTGAGAGAGATCTAGGAGAGATTTAGACATAGTAAAACAATAAAGAAGGTTTAAGGGAAGTGATAAGGATAATGTTAAAAACATCTAAGTGGTGTAAACGATTTGAGAGAGATCTAGATGGTGTAAACGATTTAAGGGAGATCTAGGTGGTGTAAACGATTTGAGAGAGATCTAGATGGTGTAAACGATTTGAGAGAGATCTAGGTGGTGTAAACGATTTGAGGGAGATCTAGGTGGTGTAAACGTTTTAAGAGAAATCTAGGTGGTGTAAACGATTTGAGAGAGATCTAGATGGTGTAAACGATTTGAGAGAGATCTAGGTGGTGTAAACGATTTGAGGGAGATCTAGGTGGTGTAAACGTTTTGAGAGAAATCTAGGTGGTGTAAACGATTTGAGAGAGATCTAGGTGGTGTAAACGATTTGAGAGAGATCTAGATGGTGTAAACGATTTGAGAGAGATCTAGACGGTGTAAACGATTTGAGAGAGATCTAGATGGTGTAAACGATTTGAGAGAGATCTAGGTGGTGTAAACGTTTTGAGAGAAATCTAGGTGGTGTAAACGATTTGAGAGAAATCTAGATGGTGTAAACAATTTGAGGGAGATCTAGGTGGTGTAAACGATTTGAGAGAGATTTAGGTGGTGTAAACATTTTGAGAGAGATCTAGGTGGTGTAAACGATTTGAGAGAGATTTAGGTGGTGTAAACGATTTGAGAGAGATCTAGATGGTGTAAACGATTTGAGAGAGATCTAGATAGTGTAAACGATTTGAGAGAGATCTAGGTGGTGTAAACGATTTGAGAGAGATTTAGGTGATGTAAACGATTTGAGAAAGATCTAGATGGTGTAAACGATTTGAGAGAGATCTAGATGGTGTAAACGATTTGAGAGAGATCTAGGTGGTGTAAACGATTTGAGAGAGATCTAGGTGTTGAAAACTATTTGAGAGAGACCTAGGTGGTGTAAACGATTTGAGGGAGATCTAGGTGTTGAAAACGATTTGAGGGAGATCTAACTAGTGAAAACGATTTGAGAATTAGGTGTTGAAAACTATTTGAAAGAGATCTATGTGGTGAAAACGATTTGAAAGAGATCTAGGTGGTGAAAATGATTTGAGATCAAGGTGGTAAAAACATTTGAGATCAAGGCGGTGAAAACGATTTGATTGTGATCTAGGTGTTGAAAATTAATTGAAATAGATCTAGGTGGTGAAGACTATTTGAGATCTCGGTTGTAAAAACGATTTGAGAGAGATCTAGGTTGTAAAAACGATTTGAGAGAGAACTAGGTGGTGAAAACGATTTGAGAGAAATCTAGGTGGTGTAAACGATTTGAGAGAGATCTAGGTGGTGAAAACGATTTGAGAAAGATCTAGGTGGTGAAATTGATTTGAGAGAGATCTAGGTGGTAAAAACAATTTGAGAGAGATCTAGGTGGTGTAAACGATTTGAGAGAGATCTAGGTGGTGTAAACGATTTGAGAGAGATCTAGGTGGTGTAAACGATTTGAGGGAGATCTAGGTGGTGTAAGCGATTTGAGAGATATCTAGATGGTGTAAACGATTTGAGAGAGATCTAGGTGGTGTAAACGATTTGAGAGAGATCTAGATGGTGTAAACGATTTGAGGGAGATCTAGGTGGTGTAAACGATTTGAGAGAGATCTAGATGGTGTAAACGATTTGAGAGAGATCTAGGTGGTGTAAACGATTTGAGAGAGATCTAGGTGGTGTAAACGATTTGAGAGACATCTAGGTGGTGTAAACGATTTGAGGGAGATCTAGGTGGTGTAAGCGATTTGAGAGATATCTAGATGGTGTAAACGATTTGAGAGAGATCTAGGTGGTGTAAACGATTTGAGGGAGATCTAGGTGGTGTAAGCGATTTGAGAGATATCTAGATGGTGTAAACGATTCGAGAGAGAGATCTAGATGGTGTAAACGATTTGAGAGAGATCTAGGTGGTGTAAACGATTTGAGAGAGATCTAGGTGGTGTTTACGATTTGAGAGAGATCTAGGTGGTGTAAACGATTTGAGGGAGATCGAGGTGGTATAAACGATTTGAGAGAGATCTAGGTGGTGTAAACGATTTGAGGGAGATCTAGGTGGTGTAAACGATTTGAGAGAGATCTAGGTGGTGAAAAGGATTTGAGAGAGATCTAGGTGGTAAAAACAATTTGAGAGAGATCTAGGTGGTGTAAACGATTTGAGAGAGATCTAGGTGGTGTAAACGATTTAAGAGAGATCTAGTTGGTGAAAATTATTTGAGAGTGATCTAGGTGGTGAAAACAATTTGAGAGAGAAATAGGTGGTGAAAAAGATTTGAGAGAGATCTAGGTGGTGAAAACTGAGAGAGATCTAGGTGGTGAAAAGGATTTGAGAGAGATCTAGGTGGTGAAAACAATTTAAGAGAGATCTATGTGGTGTAAACGATTTGAGAGAGATCTAGTTGGTGAAAAGGATTTGAGAGAGATCTAGGTGGTGAAAATGATTTGAGAGAGATCTAGGTGGGAAAGAAAATCTAAGAGAGATCTAGGTGGTGAAATTGATTTGATAGAGATCTTGGTGTTGAAAACGATTTAAATGACATCTAGGTGGTGAAAACAATTTGAGAGTGATCTAGGTGGTGAAAACAATTTTAAAAAGATCTAGGTGGTGAAAACAATTTGAGAGTGATCTAGGTGGTAAAAACGATTTGAGAGAGATCTAGGTGGTGAAAACGATTTGAGAGAGATCTAGGTGGTGAAAACGATTTGAGAGAGAACTAGGTGGTGAAAACGATTTGAGAGAAATCTAGGTGGTGAAAACAATTTGAGAGAGAACTAGGTGTTGAAAACGATTTGAGAGAAATCTAGGTGGTGAAAACGATTTGAGAGAAATCTAGGTGGTGAAAACAATTTGAGAGAGATCTAGGTGGTGAAAACAATTTGAGAGAGATCTAGGTGGGAAAGAAAATCTAAAAGAGATCTAGGTGGTGAAAACAATTTGAGAGAGATCTAGGTGGTGAAAACGATTTGAGAGAGATCTAGGTGGTGTAAACGATTTGAGAGAGATCTAGATGGTGTAAACGATTTGAGGGAGATCTAGGTGGTGTAAACGATTTGAGGGAGATCTAGGTGGTCTAAACGATTTGAGAGAGATCTAGGTGGTGTAAACGATTTGAGAGAGATCTAGATGGTGTAAACGATTTGAGAGAGATCTAGATAGTGTAAACGATTTGAGAGAGATCTAGATGGTGTCAACGATTTGAGAGAGATCTAGATGGTGTAAACGATTTGAGAGAGATCTAGGTGGTGTAAACGATTTGAGAGAGATCTAGGTGTTGAAAACTATTTGAGAGAGACCTAGGTGGTCAAAACGATTTGAGGGAGATCTAGGTGTTGAAAACGATTTGAGGGAGATCTAACTAGTGAAAACGATTTGAGATTTAGGTGTTGAAAACTATTTGAAAGAGATCTATGTGGTGAAAACGATTTGAAAGAGATCTAGGTGGTGAAAATGATTTGAGATCTAGGTGGTAAAAACATTTGAGATCAAGGCGGTGAAAACGATTTGATTGTGATCTAGGTGTTGAAAATTAATTGAAATAGATCTAGGTGGTGAAGACTATTTGAGATCTAGGTTGTAAAAACGATTTGAGAGAGATCTAGGTGGTGAAAACGATTTGAGAGAGATCTAGGTGGTGAAAACTATTTGAGAAAGATCTAGGTGGTGAAAATGATTTGAGAGAGATCTAGTTGGTGAAAATTATTTGAGAGTGATCTAGGTGGTGAAAACAATTTGAGAGAGAAATAGGTGGTGAAAAAGATTTGAGAGATATCTAGGTGGTGAAAACTGTTTGAGAGAGATCTAGGTGGTGAAAAGGATTTGAGAGAGATCTAGGTGGTGAAAACAATTTAAGAGAGATCTATGTGGTGTAAACGATTTGAGAGAGATCTAGTTGGTGAAAAGGATTTGAGAGAGATCTAGGTGGGAAAGAAAATCTAAGAGAGATCTAGGTGGTGAAATTGATTTGATAGAGATCTTGGTGTTGAAAACGATTTAAATGACATCTAGGTGGTGAAAACAATTTGAGAGTGATCTAGGTGGTAAAAACGATTTGAGAGAGATCTAGGTGGTGAAAACGATTTGAGAGAGAACTAGGTGTTGAAAACAATTTGAGATAGATCTAGGTGGTGAAAACAATTTGAGATAGATCTAGGTGGTGAAAACAATTTGAGAGTGATCTAGGTGGTAAAAACGATTTGAGAGTGATCTAGGTGGTGAAAACTATTTCTGAGAGATTTAGGTGGTGAAAACTATTTGATAGAGATCTAGGTGGTGAAAACTATTTGAGAGAGATCTAGGTAGTGAAAACTATTTGATAGAGATCTAGGTGGTAAAAACGATTTGAGAGAGATCTAGGTGGTGAAAACGATTTGAGAGAGATATAGGTGTTGAAAATGATTTGAGAGAGAACTAGGTGGTGAAAACGATTTGAGATAGATCTAGGTGGTGAAAACAATTTAAAAGAGATCTATGTGGTGTAAACGATTTGAGAGAGATCTAGTTGGTGAAAAGGATTTGAGAGAGTTCTAGGTGGGAAAGAAAATCTAAGAGAGATTTAGGTGGTGAAATTGATTTGATAGAGATCTTGGTGTTGAAAACGATTTAAATGACATCTAGGTGGTGAAAACAATTTGAGAGTGATCTAGGTGGTGAAAACGATTCGAGAGAGAACTAGGTGGTGAAAACGATATGAGATAGATCTAGGTGGTGAAAACAATTTGAGAGAGATCTAGGTGGGAAAGAAAATCTAAAAGAGATCTAGGTGGTAAAAACGATTTGAGAGAGATCTAGGTGGTGAAAACGATTTGAGAGAGATCTAGGTGGTGAAAACTATTTGAGGTAGATCAAGTTGTTGAAAACGATTTGAGAGAGATCTAGGTGGTGAAAATTATTTGAGATAGATCTAGGTGGTCAAAACGATTTGTGGGTGATCAAGTTGTTAAAAACGATTTGAGACAGATCTATGTGGTGAAAACTATTTGAGATAGATCTAGGTGTTGAAAACGATTTGAGAGAGATCTAGGTGGTAAAAAATATTTGAGAGAGATCTAGTTGGTGAAATTGATTTTAGAGAGATTTAGGTGGTGAAAATGATTTCAGAGAGATCTAGGTGGTGTAACCGATTTGATAGAGATCTAGGTGGTGTAAACGATTTGAGAGAGATCTAGGTGGTGAAAATGATTTGAGAGAGATCTAGGTGGTGAAAAGGATTTGAGAGAGATCTAGGTGGTGAAAAGGATTTGAGAGAGATCTAGGTGGGGAAAACAATTTGAGAGAGATCTAGGTGGTGAAAACGATTTGAGAGAGATCTAGGTGGTGTAAACGATTTGAGAGAGATCAAGTTGTTAAAAACGATTTGAGAGAGATCTACGTGGTGAAAACGATTTGAGAGAGATCTAGGGGTTGATAACTATTAGAGAGATCTAGGAGGTGAAAACGATTTGAGAGAGATCTAGGTGGTGAAAACTTTTTGATAGAGATCTAAGTGGTGAAAACTATTTGATATAGATCTAGGTGGCGAAAACAATTTTAAAAAGATCTAGGTGGTAAAAACGATTTGAGAGAGATCTAGGTAGTAAAAATGATTTGATAGAGATCTAGGTGGTGAAAACTATTTCTGAGAGATCTAGGTGGTGAAAACTATTTGATAGAGATCTAGGTGGTGAAAACTATTTGAGAGAGATCTAGGTAGTGAAAACTATTTGATAGAGATCTAGGTGGTAAAAACGATTTGAGAGAGATCTAGGTGGTGAAAACGATTTGAGAGAGATCTAGGTGATAAAAACGATTTCAGGGAGATCTACGTTTGAAAGAAAATTTGAGAGAAATCTAGGCGGTGAAAACGATTTAAGAAAGATGTGGTGAAATAAATTTAAGAGAAATCTAGGTGGTGAAAACAATTTGATGTAGATCTATGTGGTGAAAACGATTTGAGAAAGATCTAGGTTGTAAAAACGATTTGAGATCTAGGTGGTGAAAACGATTTGATAGAGATCTAGGTGGTGAAAACAATTTGAAATAGATCTAGGTGTTGAAAACGATTTGAGAGAGAACTAGGTGGTGAAAACGATTTGAGGGAGATCTAGGTGGTGAAAACGATTTGAGAGAGATCTACGTGGTGAAAACGATTTGAGAGAGATCTAGGGGTTGATAACTATTAGAGAGATCTAGGAGGTGAAAACGATTTGAGAGAGATCTAGGTGGGAAAGAAAATCTAAAAGAGATCTAGGTGGTAAAAAATATTTGAGGTAGATAAAGTTGTTGAAAACGATTTGAGAGAGATCTAGGTGGTGAAAATTATTTGAGATAGATCTAGGTGGTCAAAACGATTTGAGGGTGATCAAATTGTTAAAAACGATTTGAGAAAGATCTATGTGGTGAAAACTATTTGAGATAGATCTAGGTGTTGAAAACGATTTGAGAGAGATCTAGGTGGTGAAAACTATTTGAGAGAGATCTAGTTGGTGAAATTGATTTTAGAGAGATTTAGGTGGTGAAAATGATTTCAGAGAGATCTAGGTGGTGTAACCGATTTGAGAGAGATCTAGGTGGTGTAAACGATTTGAGAGAGATCTAGGTGGTGAAAATGATTTGAGAGAGATCTAGGTGGTGAAAAGGATTTGAGAGAGATCTAGGTGGTGAAAAGGATTTGAGAGAGATCTAGGTGGGGAAAACAATTTGAGAGAGATCTAGGTGGTGAAAACGATTTGAGAGAGATCTAGGTGGTGTAAACGATTTGAGAGAGATCAAGTTGTTAAAAACGATTTGAGAGAGATCTACGTGGTGAAAACGATTTGAGAGAGATCTAGGGGTTGATAACTATTAGAGAGATCTAGGAGGTGAAAACGATTTGAGAGAGATCTAGGTGGTGAAAATTTTTTGATAGAGATCTAAGTGGTGAAAACTATTTGATATAGATCTAGGTGGTGAAAACAATTTTAAAAAGATCTAGGTGGTAAAAACGATTTGAGAGAGATCTAGGTAGTAAAAATGATTTGATAGAGATCTAGGTGGTGAAAACTATTTCTGAGAGATCTAGGTGGTGAAAACTATTTGATAGAGATCTAGGTGGTGAAAACTATTTGAGAGAGATCTAGGTAGTGAAAACTATTTGATAGAGATCTAGGTGGTAAAAACGATTTGAGAGAGATCTAGGTGGTGAAAACGATTTGAGAGAGATCTAGGTGATAAAAACGATTTCAGGGAGATCTACGTTTGAAAGAAAATTTGAGAGAAATCTAGGCGGTGAAAACGATTTAAGAAAGATGTGGTGAAATAAATTTAAGAGAAATCTAGGTGGTGAAAACAATTTGATGTAGATCTATGTGGTGAAAACGATTTGAGAAAGATCTAGGTTGTAAAAACGATTTGAGATCTAGGTGGTGAAAACGATTTGATAGAGATCTAGGTGGTGAAAACAATTTGAAATAGATCTAGGTGTTGAAAACGATTTGAGAGAGAACTAGGTGGTGAAAACGATTTGAGGGAGATCTAGGTGGTGAAAACGATTTGAGAGAGATCTACGTGGTGAAAACGATTTGAGAGAGATCTAGGGGTTGATAACTATTAGAGAGATCTAGGAGGTGAAAACGATTTGAGAGAGATCTAGGTGGGAAAGAAAATCTAAGAGAGATCTAGGTGGTGAAAACTATTTGAGAGAGATCTAGGTGGTGAAATCTTTTTAATAGAGATCTAAGTGGTGAAAACAATTTGATATAGATCTAGGTGGTGAAAACAATTTTTAAGAGATCTAGGTGGTAAAAACGATTTGAGAGAGATCTAGGTAGTAAAAATGATTTGATAGAGATCTAGGTGGTGAAAACGATTTCAGAGAGATCTAGGTGGTGAAAAGGATTTGAGAGAGATCTAGGTGGTGAAAAGGATTTGAGAGAGATCTAGGTGGTGAAAAGGATTTGAGAGAGATCTAGGTGGTGAAAACGATTTGAGAGAGATCTAGGTGGTGAAAACAATTTGAGAGAGATCTAGGTGGTGTAAACGATTTGAGAGAGATCTAGTTGGTGAAAAGGATTTGAGAGAGATCTAGGTGGTGAAAACAATTTGAGAGAGAAATAGGTGGTGAAAACGATTTTAGAGAGATCTAGGTGGTGAAAAGGATTTGAGAGAGATCTAGGTGGTGAAAACACTTTGAGAGAGATCTAGTTGGTGAAAAGGATTTGAGAGAAATCAAGGTGGTGAAAACAATTTGAGAGAGAAATAGGTGGTGAAAACGATTTGAGAGAGATCTAGGTGGTGAAAAGGATTTGAGAGAGATCTAGGTGGTGAAAAGGATTTGAGAGAGATCTAGGTGGTGAAAAGGATTTGAGAGAGATCTAGGTGATAAAAACTATTTGAGAGAGAAATAGGTGGTGAAAACGATTTTAAGAGATCTAGGTGGTGAAAAGGATTTGATGGAGATATAGGTAGTGAAAACATTTTGAGGGAGATCTACGTTTGAAAGAAAATTTAAGAGAGATCTGGGAGGTGAAAACGATTTAATAGAGATTTAGGTGGTGAAAACAATTTGAGAGAGATCTAGTTGGTGAAAACGATTTGAGAGAGATCTAGGTGGTGAAAACAATTTGAGAGAGATTTAGGTGGTGAAAACAATTTGAGAGAGATCTAGTTGGTGAAAACGATTTGAGAGAGATCTAGGTGGTGAAAACAATTTGAGAGAGATTTAGGTGGTGAAAACAATTTGAGAGAGATCTAGTTGGTGAAAACGATTTGAGAGAGATATAGGTGGTGAAAACGATTTGAGAGAGATATAGGTGGTGAAAACGATTTGAGAGAGATATAGGTGGTGAAAATGATCTAGAGAGATCTAGGTGGTGAAAACGATTTGAGAGAGATGTAGGTGGTGAAAATGATCTAGAGAGATCTAGGTGGTGAAAACGATTTGAGAGAGATGTAGGTGGTGAAAATGATCTAGAGAGATCTAGGTGGTGAAAACGATTTGAGAGAGATGTAGGTGGTGAAAATGATCTAGAGAGATCTAGGTGGTGAAAACGATTTGAGAGAGATCTAGGTGATGAAAACGATTTGAGAGAGATGTAGATGGTGAAAATGATCTAGAGAGATCTAGGTGGTGAAAACGATTTGAGAGAGATCTAGGTGGTGAAAACGATTTGAGAGAGATCTAGGTGGTGAAAACGATTTGAGAGAGATCTAGGTGGTGAAAATGATTTGAAAGAGATGTAGGTGGTGAAAATGATCTAGAGAGATCTAGGTGGTGAAAACGATTTGAGAGAGATCTAGGTGGTGAAAACGATTTGAGAGAGATCTAGGTGATGAAAACGATTTGAGAGAGATGTAGGTGGTGAAAATGATCTAGAGAGATCTAGGTGGTGAAAACGATTTGAGAGAGATGTAGGTGGTGAAAATGATCTAGAGAGATCTAGGTGGTGAAAACGATTTGAGAGAGATGTAGGTGGTGAAAATGATCTAGAGAGATCTAGGTGGTGAAAACGATTTGAGAGAGATGTAGGTGGTGAAAATGATCTAGAGAGATCTAGGTGGTGAAAACGATTTGAGAGAGATGTAGGTGGTGAAAATGATCTAGAGAGATCTAGGTGGTGAAAACGATTTGAGAGAGATCTAGGTGATGAAAACGATTTGAGAGAGATGTAGGTGGTGAAAATGATCTAGAGAGATCTAGGTGGTGAAAACGATTTGAGAGAGATCTAGGTGGTGAAAACGATTTGAGAGAGATCTAGGTGGTGAAAACGATTTGAGAGAGATCTAGGTGGTGAAAATGATTTGAAAGAGATCTAGGTGGTGAAAATGATTTGAAAGAGATCTAGGTGGTGAAAATGATTTGAGAGAGATCTAGGTGGTGAAAATAATTTGAGAGAGATCTAGATGGTGAAAACGATTTGAGGGAGATCTAGGTGGTGAAAACTATTTGAGAGAGATCTAGATGGTGAAAACTATTTGAGAGAGATCCAGGGGGGAAAGAAAATTTGAGAGAGATCTAGGTGGCTAATATTTGAGAGAGGTGGTCAAAAAATTAGAGATAATTGTAGGTGCTTAAAACGATTGGAAAGCGGAGTGGATTAAATAATTTGAGAAAGATGCTGAAGAAAGTGGTGAACAATAGTTGAAGGATGATGTAGTTCGGGTAAAGGATATGAAAGACTTGATAAAACAGATCTGAGACAGTTCAGGTAACAGATGTGAAATAGAGTGGGATGCATAAACATGAGAGAACTGTGTGTAGATGTCTAGCCACAGTCTAGGTCCTACCAGCCTCTACAGATGCCTGCTGAAGTTACTGTACATCTTCAGATAATTTCCAAGTACGATTAGGAAAACTAAAGGCCGGTTGATTGTTGTGCTGGTCACATAATACCCTTTGGGTGGTAATATATGAAATAACTAACTGAGAATGGTATTTATAAGAACTGAATATTAACTTTTACCGAGGAACATACATTACGACGAGGTTCGTTTCTTTTTTTTTTTTTGCTTGTTTGTTTGTTGTTGTGTTTTAGGTGTTTTGTTAAACAGTATGGTATTTAAGTGCTCTTGGTGTAAAGGCGACTTGTGCTCTTGAACTGATTTCTCTTCTTGGCATATTCCGGCTGTCTCTTAGCTCGTGGTTCTGAAACACTTATGTTAACTAGTCAACGGGTTGAAAATCACAGGACACATTGAGGAGAAGTGTTGATGAAATGGACCACTTTTATGATTCTGCATTCGGTTATCTGGACAGTCCCCGTTCCCAATAAATCCGAATTATCGACGTTCTAATGTAGTAAATATAGATTATTCCCCAACAGAACTTTTTAAAAAATGACCATACGTCACTTCTGCTTTCTTTTTATACAGTGACATCACTGGGGGGGGGGGGTTGCGGTCGGTACCGGGTGACACCTGATAGGGAGTAACACCCTAGTAGAAAAAATGATTTCAAATAAATTTAAAAATGTAATAGAAATAAGATCATAAATCACAGAATTGGTTGACTAAACTTTTATTGAATCATCAATTTCAAGATATTCCTGTTTAAGAAATAGTGGACATGTCCACAATTACAAACTCGCGAGAAGAGAGAAGAGAGAAACAGAGAAAGGAGAGACAGAGAAAGGAGAGACAGAGAAAGGAGAGACAGAGAAAGGAGAGACAGAGAAAGGAGAGACAGAGGGATGGGAGAGACAGAGAGAAAGGAGAGACATAGAAAGGAGAGACAGAGGGATGGGATAGAAAGAGAGAAAGGAGAGACAGAGAAAGGAGAGACAGAGAGAAAGGAGATACTGAGAGAGGGGATAGAAAGAGAGAAAGGAGAGACAGAGAAAGGAGAGACAGAGAGAGAGGAGATACTGAGAGAGGGGATAGAAAGAGAGAAAGGAGAGACAGAGAAAGGAGAGACAGAGAGAGAGGAGATACTGAGAGAGGGGATAGAAAGAGAGAAAGGAGAGACAGAGAAAGGAGAGACAGAGAGAGAGGAGATACTGAGAGAGGGGATAGAAACAGAGAAAGGAGAGACAGAGAAAGGAGAGACAGAGAGAGAGGAGATACTGAGAGAGGGGATAGAAACAGAGAAAGGAGAGACAGAGAAAGGAGAGACAGAGAAAGGAGAGACAGAGAGAGAGGAGATACTGAGAGAGGGGATAGAAACAGAGAAAGGAGAGACAGAGAAAGGAGAGACAGAGAAAGGAGAGACAGAGAGAGAGGAGATACTGAGAGAGGGGATAGAAACAGAGAAAGGAGAGACAGAGAAAGGAGAGACAGAGAAAGGAGAAACAGAGAAAGGAGAGACAGAGAAAGGAGAGACAGAGATGTTAATGAGTGTAGATTATAAAAATCATTTTTAAAAATTTGTAATAATAAAAATGAAAATTAGTCTGTAGCACTAAAACTAAAACAGTTTAAGGTGCAGCAATCGAAATAACTAAGACAAAGTACATCTTTCAAAGAAACTGGGGAAAAAATAAAACGACATGATATTACAAAGCGTATTTAGATTATATTGTATACTGACGTATTTGGAGTGAAAGGCTAAATGGACGTTTCTGATTTTTTTTTTAAAGCCAAACCTTACCATTATCAAAAAAAAACGAAAAAACATTAATTTTAGCCTATATTTTATCTATAGTTAAAAGAGAAAAGCTCTGGCTTACTGATCATTAATTCTTTAATAATTAACTCCACTTCTACTATAAAATAGGGTGAAAGCTTAAACATTTATTTGGTATGTTTTGCCTTTAACAAACTAAGCACCTTTTTCATTTTAATTCCATCCACTTCCTCTTTATCATTCGCTAGTTCTCCCTTTTAAAATGATGTCGAAATACTAACTTACTAGAACTTGAAGTACGGAGTACCCCACAAGGATCAGGTCTAGGCCCAGTACTGTTTATTATGTATACATATCCTTTCAGCGGTGTCATACGGCCAACAAGCATATTATACCATTTCTTTTTCCGATGACTCACAGTTATACGATTTCTCAGGACCCTCAGAGGTGTCGCTTCTGGCAGAGAAAATCTGGTACCGTTGCAAGGGTGAGCGATTCGATGGTTGAGAATATGCTCAAGATGAACGAAGACAATGCAGAAATCATTAAGATTGGCACTCGGAGCAACGTCACAAAAGTCAAGAGCACATATTCTCTTTTTATCACAAACTGTCAGATTCCTTATGTCCAAGTAGTGCGGAATTTTGGAATTTTCTAGAACTCAGCGCTATCTTTCGACCCACTCTTAAGTCAGCTTTGCAAGGGTCTTTATCTACAGCTGTGCAGATTAGGCCTGATCCGACCATATTTATCAACGAAGTCAACAAAAAAATGTAGCTGTGGCATTAACACACTCCCGCCTTGACTACTGCAATGTATTCAGAACAACGCCGCTCGAATAGTCCTTAAAAAAACTAGACAAGATTCTGCTACTACGCTCTTGCGCACGCTCCATTGGTTTCCCGTGAAAGTGAGAATCGATTACAAGGTCGCCACACTTTGTCATCAGTGTATATATAACAACGAGATGCCCTTGAACCTTAGCGAACTGATTACTCCATATGTCCGCCAGAGAGCCCTGCGCTCAATGGAGTCATCGTTTCCAGTGGTGCCACGTTTCTCCCTCAAAAGCTACGGTCTGCGGGCTTTTTTAGTGCACTGCCCAAATGTTTGGAACTCACTCCCCCTTTGATCTCAGACAGACAACATGCTACACTACTTTCAAGAAGAACATTAAGACCAACCTGTTTAAAATTCTTTTTAGATTAGTTTATCATTTTAGCTCTCGTGTTTGTGTTTGTAATGTTATCACAGTGCCTTGAACATTTGTTTTGTTAACATTGATTTAAAAACAAATATTATTATTATTACTTACTTCTTAAGGTTGGTTGCTGGTTTTGCAGTATTCACGACTTGTTCTACCGCAGGGCCTTTCTCAGAACTTAAAAAAAAAAAATAATTCAGAACTAATTTAAAACACTACCCCCAAAAGAATATAGAAGATAATGTCTTTTTCCTTTTGCTTTGTAACAAAAAAAAAAAATTTGCAATACCTAAAAAAAGATGAACAGAAACAATTAATAAAGAAAACGAAAACTTACCTGATTCCACCGGCATCACTACTCATACTAGCAACAAAGTACCCTGTCAGGACACCTGAACTGTAAAATAAAAACATTTTAATGTAAAAAATACTAAAAAAAAGGTTGCTTTAAGCACAGTGGCGCGAAGGGGTTCAATGAACACAGGCCCACGACCATTAGGAGGCCACAACCCTTGGAGTAACAACAATCGCCCGTAGGGTGCTCATTGCAACTGGGGCCATGGATCATGACCAAGTAGGGCCCACATAAAAAAAAAAAAACGCCGATGACGAAATAGCCCACTCACACACACACACACACACACACACACAAATAAAAAAAAAAGATTTTTTTTTTAATTTGTGAGAACCTGAAGTCTGCAGAACAAATACTCCAAGTAGTAAGAAATGACCATTCAACTTTAAAGTAAATTTCGAGGCCATGCTATGATGGTGCTTCCCGTGAGAATGGATATTTCAATAACATTGAGGCATCGCTTCAGCAAATGCATCATATTGCGCATTTTGTTCAGTGCGCTAACCACAACTTACATTTGTCTTAAATGATTCCGCCAAGTGTTCAAGAAGTTGAATTCACAACTTGTGCTCTGCTAGAGGTAATCAAGGAAAGATGTCTTAACATCAATGAGTTTGAGTTGGAGTTTTTGTCACATCGGCAAACTTTAGGCTATGTCGTGCCCGTAATCCCTCAAGGGATAATACAAGAGCTGAATTTTTTATAGTTAAGTCATTAAAAACAAGGTCTATTCACATTTTGATAAATACAAACAATTAGACAGAATATCTTCATTTGACGAGAGCCAGAATGAGTGTATTGACTCATATCTACTGAGATTTGAGGATATAGCAACATCATGCAACCTTCCACAGACAGAATGGGCAAGAAGCCTCATGGGGCGCTTAAAAGGTAGAGCCATCAACATCTGTCTTCAAATGAGAGATGAAGAAAGAAAAGAGTACGAGGCCGTGAAGGAGGCGTTGCTGAGACAGTTTGGCTCCACAAGTTGCGAATACAGAAGGAGATTGAAAGAGTCGACACCTCTGGCGAACGACGATCCACAAATATTCGTCACCAACATGTCGATATACTTCGATCGATGGGTTTGTAAAATGTTTTACATGTTTCGGATGTTCCTTCAGAGTTGAAGATAGTTTACTTCCTAGTCCAAACCTCCCGCAGGACGACGGGGGATGGGAGCGGGCAGGATTTGAACCCTCGACCATCGATAAATCCGAACGACAGTCCAGCGAGCAAATTGCACGACCAGGCAGCCATTCAAAAGTGGATCACAAATATGAAACCCTCAGAGAACACATCATAATGGACGCTGTGATGGAAGCTTACAATAATAATGTGAAAACATACGTCACGGAGCGAGAGCCAAAGACCATCAGCAGCCTGATAGCACAACTAAGACAGTATAAGGCAGCACACCCAAGGGAGTGTGTAAACAAGAAGAGAGGAAGTCAGCGAGAGAAGTTGGAGATCTGTATATAACGTTGCCGTGTATAGATGTTATGTTGAAATGTTACACAATTAAAAGGCACAGTAAACGTAAAGGACTTGTTTCTTCACAATTGATAAAGATAAAGATAGTTAAAATGTAATAACTTAATAAAAATCCTTTGTAAATATTAAAAGAGATTCAGATACCTTGATGTACTAAAGATGTTAACACAAATTACTTTGTGTTCCATAAAGGAAAAAGAACTCCTAGAATCGTAAGGAAAATTAGAAACATTCGAAGTTATTGTTCTGCTTATTGTCAAGTGCAAATTATAACTTTGTGTCAAAAATATTGGAATATGAGCAGCAAACTGTGTCAACTGGAGAAGATCTATAATGGCTTTGAGAGTGTAAGAAATGAGGCTGCTGAGTCAGCTTGATCTTAAGCTGTTTAGCGAAACAATGCGATTATTCTTTAGAGAGATTACTTCACGTGGTGACCTACTAGTTAATTATTCCAGTAGCTGGAACACCGATTCATGCCTCGTGGAGCACATGGGTTCCGACCATATTTAACAACGCAGTCAACCAAAAGCTAGCTGTGGCATTAGTACTCTCCCCCTAGACTACTGCACCGAGAAAAAATTGCTAAGAAACGCCTAGAGGATTAGAGGATTGACAAGAATATTTGCCAAGAAAGGACAAGTCGGCGGAAGCGCCTTAGTACAAAGTTGCTCACATTTAAAGTAGTGAAATAAAGCATTTTTCTCAATATGCGGTGAATGCTTTACAGAGAGATTATTATCATTGAAGGAAAGAAATGTGTCATAAAAATAAGAAAATGCGAATGCAGTTAAAGCCGCCGCTACGCTATTTTTCGCATGACCATTAAAATCTCAATTTAAAACTAAAACATTGAGCTGGAAATGTTTACCATTAGCGCCAACATATCTGATACCATTCAACTCTTGCTAATTATTCGAAGTACGAAAAGCAATGTTTAAATCATAGAAAAGATATCTGCTATGAGGAACATGCATTGGTACCACCACTGGTAAAGACCTGTTCAAAGAAGTTTCAGACATCATAGAGAAGGAGGCTTCTTTCCTTTGGGAGATGTTAGTGAGAGTGACTACTGATACCACCAGAAGTATTGCTTTGTATGATATAGTGAACTGGCAGCGAGAGTTTTTAGAAAATTTGTCAAGTTAAACGGAACCCTGTGGCTAAAAGTTGAATAAGCCTGACATACGCACCTTCTAAACGAATTTGCAATTCTTCATTTAGAAGGCGGAAAGGGGCAAAATTATTGTCGCCTCACAGACGCGCATCTAGTTTTTCCATTTGGTATCCCATCAATTTAGTGGGATCTTCAGAAGTTGGTTTTGGATACACTTCCCACATTTCATGAATTTGTTTAAATAGTATATTCAAGTGGAAGGCGCGGTGAGTGAAGTCCATAGTTTGAATCCTGGCGAAGACTGAGATTTTTAATTTCGGAATCTTAAGGTCACCTTTGAGTCCACCCAGCTTTAATGGGTTCCTGAGGTTAGTTGGGGAAACGTAAAGGCGGTTGGTCGTTGAGCTGGTTACATGACACCCTCGTTAACCATGTACCACAGAACCTCGAACCGTACCCGAACTTTAGATCTGACCAAACCGAACCGAACCCGAACTATACTTGTCACGAAACCGAAACCGAACTTTAGATCTGACCAAACCGAACCGAACCCGAACTATACTTGTCACGAAACCGAAACCGAACTTTAGATCTGACCAAACCGAACCGAACCCGAACTGTACTTGTCACGAAACCGAAACCGAACTTTAGATCTGACCAAACCGAACCGAACCCGAACTATACTTGTCACGAAACCGAAACCGAACTTTAGATCTGACCAAACCGAACGGAACCCGAACTATACTTGTCACGAAACCGAACTTTAGATCTGACCAAACCGAACGGAACCCGAACTATACTTGTCACGAAACCGAAACCGAACTTTAGACTTACCTATTGTTACGTTCAATTTATAGAGCAGCGACCTATAAGGGGGACTAATTCAGCTTATACCACCACATCAGACAAACACAATTTCTTTCCTTAGTCCAAGATACGAAACAAAATATTTCGCAAAGGAAATACACACTGTTTATAGTTTCTAAAGTCATTCTTGTCAAGTAGAAGAAACAATTGGGTGTAGAGATAATAAATCGTTACTCAAGGAGGCGGTAAATCGCTTTAGACCTCCAAAACGGGGTTTGAATCCTGGTGAAGACTGGAGTTTTTAATTTCGGGATCTTCGGGCGCCTCTGAGTCCATCCAGCTCAAATAGGTTTCTGAGGTTAGTTGCCACATCACACATCAATTTATAAGAGAAAATGAATGGTCTCCAATCTTACTTGATTTTGTTCAAGGTCAAGCATTAACTATTTTTCAGAGCCATGACCACATCATTCAAAACAGTTATGATATTTTAAAGAAATAACTTCTTAATACCTATGGTCATACGTTTAGAAAAAAATATTTTGAAAATTTTCCTAATAGTTAGAGAGATCCTCAAACAACAGTAAATCTTGAAAAGATTATTTTAGTAAATGGATGTCACTTAAGCAAAAAGATAAAACATATGAGGGACTAAAACTTTTATTCTGATAGATAACTTTACAAACAAATGTGAATCTCAGTTACAGTCATTCATAAAAGAGAGAAAACCCAAAACATTAGAGGACATAGTTATTATTATGAGAACTTACAGTAGTGCTTATCCTAATAATTCATTTTCAAATAAAGACAAGAAACACATTGATTTTGTAGGATAGAGTCAAGAAACTAAGAGTAAAGATAGACATGAAAGCAGAAATGATAGAAATAGAGATAGTACTGACTATAGAGAGATCATCTGTTTGAATTGTCAAGGTAGAGGACATATTGCAGCATACTGTAAAAAAGTGAAGTACAATAGATCAGAAAATAGGGACAGTTACAGAAAGCAGAGCAGGAAAGTTGAGTTTAAAGAGAACAGAAACAGAAATAACAAAAGTAGAGTGTATTTCACCAATGATAGGGACAGTAGAGAAAGTAGTGATAATGAAGAAGTAGATGAAATAAACTATTGAAGAGGTTTAGAGGAAATAAATTTTGCTTAAGATGAAACTAACAGAGTGAGAGTACACTCTGGTTTTATAAATGGGAAACCTATGAGGTTTGTAAAAGATTCTGGATGAAGTACAGGAGGAATTAGAAGTACCTTAGTCAAACCAGATTATTACTTCGGTTATGATGAAAAAACGTAACAGTATAAAGTACTATTAAGCATGTAAAGTTTTCTTAGAGACACCATTTTAGACTGGATATTGTAGAGGTGTAGCAATACCAGGATTGACTCATGCTTTGCTTTTAGGCAATAACGTGTACTAAAGGAACTAGCTCATATAGAGATATCTGGACTACAAGAACTAATACAAAGAGAGAAAGATTGCTTGAATATAAGAACTAACACTAAGAGAGATAGATAGCTTGGTTATAACTAACACAAAGAGAGATAGATAGCTTGGCTAGAATAACTAACACAAATAGAGATAAATTGCTTAGCTATAAGAGCTAACACAAAGAGAGATAGATAATTGGAATATAAGAACTAACGCGAAGAGAGATAAATAGCTGGACTATAAGAACTAACACAAAGAGAGATAGATAGCTAGACTATAAGAACTAACACAAAGAGAGATAAATAGCTGGGCTATAAGAACTAACACAAAGAGAGATAGATAACTGGAATATAAGAACTAACACAAAGAGAGATAGATAACTGGAATATAAGAACTAACACAAAGAGAGATAGATAATTGGAATATAAGAACTAACGCGAAGAGAGATAAATAGCTGGACTATAAGAACTAACACAAAGAGAGATAGATAGCTAGACTATAAGAACTAACACAAAGAGAGATAAATAGCTGGGCTATAAAAACTAACACAAAGAGAGATAGATAGCTTTGCTAGAATAACTAACACAAAGAGAGATAGATAACTGGAATATAAGAACTAACACAAAGAGAGATAGATAGCTTGGCTATAAGAAAGAACGCGAAGAGAGATAAATAGCAGGACTATAAGAACTAACACAAAGAGAGTTAAATAGCTGGACTATAAGAACTAACACAGAGAGAGAGAGAGAGAGAGAGAGAGAGAGAGAGAGAGAGAGAGAGAGAGAGAGAGATAGCTGGGCTAGAAGAACTAACACAAAGAGAGATAGATAGCTAGACTATAAGAACTAACACAAAGAGAGAGAGATAGCTAGACTATAAGAACGAACACAAAGAGAGAGAGATAGCTAGACTATAAGAACGAACAAAAAGAGAGAGAGATAGCTAGACTATAAGAACGAACAAAAAGAGAGAGAGATAGCTAGACCATAAGAACGAACACAAAGAGAGAGAGATAGCTAGACTATAAGAACGAACAAAAAGAGAGAGAGATAGCTAGACTATAAGAACGAACACAAAGAGAGAGAGATAGCTAGACTATAAGAACGAACACAAAGAGAGAGAGATAGCTAGACTATAAGAACGAACACAAATAGAGAGAGATAGCTAGACTATAAGAACGAACACAAAGAGAGAGAGATAGCTAGACTATAAGAACGAACACAAAGAGAGAGAGATAGCTAGACTATAAGAACGAACACAAAGAGAGAGAGATAGCTAGACTATAAGAACGAACACAAAGAGAGAGAGATAGCTAGACTATAAGAACGAACACAAAGAGAGAGAGATAGCTAGACTATAAGAACGAACACAAAGAGAGAGAGATAGCTAGACTATAAGAACGAACACAAAGAGAGAGAGATAGCTAGACTATAAGAACGAACACAAAGAGAGAGAGAGAGAGATAGCTGGGTTAGAAGACATAAATATAAAATGAGACAATGAAACCATTAATGTAAAGTGAGAAGAGATATTTGTTTTAAATGTCATAGAAAGATCCATATGTAGACACTGTGGAAGGTGTGAGTATTCCGATAGGGTACGACAGAAATAGAAATTTTGAAAGTAGGACTACTATCTATAGTAGACAGTAATAGAGAAGGAAGCCTCAGAGAAGATGTAACTCTGATGAGTACCAGGGTACAAGGAACAATTGTATGTGATATGGACCATACCAAAGAAGAAATGGAAAATCAGAATATAGTTAGAGTTCATTAATTATTTATAGTATTTTTTACAAGTATATATACTAGCATTAATGTAATTGTACATTGTTGTGTTCTTTTAAGCTGTAAATAAGTTACATATGTTATGCACTTGATTTGTATTGGCTTTTATTATTATGTATTGACGAGAAACGGAAATAATTTGAAGAATTATAATGTAAAGGAAGATAAAAACAGAGTTCACTAGAAATTAGGTATGAGCAGAAGTATTTTATTTATTTTTGTGTATCGTCGCATCTTTCATTTGTACATTTTAGATTCCAGAGGATATGGTAAGCAAAGGAAGAAATAAACTTGAAGCTATTTATGGGTTGGAAATTTAGTGATGCCTCAAGTCTCACTGTTTCAACGTTGTAATAAGTTGTTCATGGATGTTTGTATTGCTTATATCCATATATATAGTTCGTCCATCGTGGTTCGATGATGACCACTTTGTCATCCAGGGGGCTGAGGGCTTTGCACTGGGGTTTTATGCCTCCTCATGTGGCTGGTGAGACCTATGTGAGCCCGGAATGTTTGGCTGCACACTGGGCAGGTTATTTCAGCTGGAGCTAGTGTCGTTTGTCTTGCTTTTCTTTTATGGCGTTTTTCTTCTGCCTGCGTTGTTCTTTTTTCCTCAGCAACCTGTGCGCCAGTTTTCACAGCGTGACGCCATGATGCTCTGTCGTGTGCCTCTGTCTCCCAGGTGCCAGGGTCTATGCTGAACGCCTTCAGAGAAGCTTTGAGGGTGTCCCTGAAGCGCTTTCTTTGCCCACCTTGCGAGCGCTTTCCTTCGCTTAGTTGGCCAAACAAGAGTCGTTTTGGGATGCGGTGGTCTTCCATTCTGTAGACGTGACCTGCCCATCGCAGACGTGGTATCACCACAAACACCAAGCTAGGGGTCTATAGAGCCGTCATCCTCCCTACATTGCTTTATGCCTCAGAAACATGGACAGTGTACAGTAAACATGCAAAGAGACTAAACCGCTTCCACATGACATGTCTGAGAAAAATACTAAATGTCAAATGGCAAGACAAAATACCAGATATGGAAGTCCTTCGAAGAGCGGGTCTGCAAAGCATCCACACAATCCGTTGTATCCGTAATAGGAAAATGTCATAAAGTTATGATACTTGTTGATGCTGTTGAAGATGAACTGTGAGATGGTACTAGGCAACGTCAACAACGTTATTGTGACGTATTGAACCTTGTACGCTGTGAATCATGAACGTAATATTCCGTTCTTATGGACTGTGTGCCACATCATATACCATAGTCACCAGCAATCTTATCATTGAACTATGTGTCAAAGACTTTATGGACTTTTTTAAAGTTGTGAGCTTATGTTTCATGGTGACATTACTATATTTATTCAGTGACAGTGTCCAACTGAGCTTGCCTTGTAGGACACCAAAGGAATTATTCCATGAAATGACTGGGAACTTATTTTGGTGACATGTTATTGAACCTACATCATTGAGATGTCAGTGAACGGACTTTGTGAGATGTCAAGAGAATGTATGTGTTATTGTATCCATGCCCATATTTGTTGTCTTTGTTGTTTTAAATATTTCTCCTTGCTATTGTTAAGTTGAGTTTTTTTTTGGCACATCGGCACACTTTAGGCCATGTTTTGCCCGTAATCCCTAAAACGTTTTTCTTCATACTACAAGAGTTAAATTGTAAAGACATTTGACTACTCTGTTTTTTTAAACTGTTAGAGACAGTGGCATAAATAGGGATTTGGGGGCCCGGGGGGATCGACCTCTTTGGGGGCCCCTTGCATTTTGACATTCAACATATGACATGAGATAATGTACGCAAAAATATATAAGGCCAATATCAAATGGGTTCAGTATATCTGTAAAATTAACAAAAAATAATCATTAAGACTCTTTTAATGAATAATACCGTCGTTCATTAGTTAAATAATGCACAAGTGACAAATCTCTATTGACATCTCTTTACGTCGTGCATTATGTGCAGCAAAGACATCTATAACATCATCTACATCGATACTTTCTAGTATTTGTGACTTCACTGACATTAAAGCCATGATAAGCCTTTCTTGCGTCATTGTGCTCCTGAGATAGTTTTTGATGAACTTGAGCTTTGAGAATGATCTCTCACATGACGTAATGGAAGTTGCCTGAGTTAGCGATATCCGGAGGAGGTTGCAAGGTTTGAGCACACGTAATTACCATATGAAGCCTGTTGTGCGAAAGCAAATGTATTCAAAGCATAAAAAAGTGGGAAAGATCCAAATCTCGCTATGCTCGAGTATAGAAATACTCCGATAAGTGGACTGCCGTATTCACCATCACAACTGCTGACGAGTAGAATATTCAGGGAATCATTCCAACTGATCCCAATCTATTGAAACCATCGGTAGCTGAAAAAGTAGAGACATTACACTACGAACGAAAGATGAAAAGCAAAGTGAAATACAATGCAAAAGCAAGACTACTTAAAGATTATTCTGACGGAGAGTTCGTCTAGTTCAAACATGGCAGAAAGCAGTTGTCATAAAAAAAAAACATTCAGCACCCAGATCTTACATCATAAAGACAAACGATGGAAAAACATACAGAAGAAATCAACGCTTTTTGAATAAGAGTTTTGATGAAGACATCTCTGGGTACTATGATATCGATGAAGACAATGAACTGCAAACTGTTGGAACAAACGAAACAGACAGCTATAGACTTGTTGTGCCAGTCAAGACAACCAGAAATGGACGAATTGTTTAAGTTCTTAGTTGATATCACTCTTAAGAATTTTAAAAGGAAGGGTGTGATAATAACTTCAAAAGGAAGGATGTGCTAATATTATATGATATTACGTCATTGTTTGTTGTTTATGTTTTGTGCGAAAGCAAAAGAATTAGATGAAAAAAAAGAAAGTTTCCATTGGATTGAGGAAAGATGAATAGAGGGGTAATAACTCGAGTGTGAAGATTAATTCTGAAATTATAGACGCCTAAACCGAATAATGGAATATTCTAGCATTATTAAGAATAACTTTTAGATCTGTTATACTCGATTCTGTAAATTTTGCTACAAGGTTAATTAGTGTAGCCATAAAATACTCGCCATTTAGATCTATTATTAGTAAAGGTAACAAGATACCTGGAATTCGCTGTATATCAAGCAGTTTTATTCGTGGCAACAAAGTTTAAAATGTAAAACCAACTTCTTCAAAAAACTTTAATCTCTGTGGGAAAAAATATTTTTAAAATGTCAACAAAGTCAACGTACTGATAGTCCTAGATCTAGGTTTAGTCTTTGTGATATATTTAACCATAAATGTTGACACTATTGTCAATCAAACGTATTAATTTATGTATTTACAAATTAATTTCTGACACCCATTAGGACCCCCCACCAGGTGGGGGCCCGGAGGGATCTTAAAATTCTCCCCCCCCCCATTTAGGTACGCCACTGGTTAGAGATTATTTTTTTAGAAAAAAGGGGGGGTGAGGAAATGTTATTTTCTAGATTAGAGAGTATGTTAGTTTTGATAGACAAATATATTGTGTATAGTTTTAGCGACGGTAAAAGTAGTGACGTAGTAAGACAGACAGATTAGGAAATGGTAGAAAACTTTATTACCAGACAGGCAGACTTAGTGGGGAGAGATATTTTTTAAATTTAATTATTTATAATGTATAAAAAAATTGTGACAGAATACTTACTCTGGTCTCTGCTCATTCTCAACAGGAGCTTGCGCCTTCACCCTGTAAAAAAAAAAGTAAATCTAAGTTTTAAATTGAACCGAGATTAGGAAATGGTAGAAAACTTATTTACCAGACAGACAGACTTTGTAGGGAGAGATATTTTTTTAATTTAATTATTTATAATGTATAAAAAAAATTGTGACAGAATACTTACTGTGGTCTCTGCTCATTCTCAACAGGAGCTTGCACCTTCACCCTGTAAAAATAAATGTAAATGTAAGTTTTAAATTGAACCGAGATTAGGAAATGGTAGAAAACTTATTTACCAGACAGACAGACTTTGTGGGGAGAGATATTTTTTAAATTTAATTATTTATAATGTATAAAAAAAATTGTGACAGAATACTTACTGTGGTCTCTGCTCATTCTCAACAGGAGCTTGCGCCTTCACCCTGTAAAAATAAATGTAAATGTAAGTTTTAAATTGAACCGAGATTAGGAAATGGTAGAAAACTTATTTACCAGACAGACAGACTTTGTGGGGGGAGATATTTTTTAAATTTAATTATTTATAATGTATAAAAAAATTGTGACAGAATACTTACTGTGGTCTCTGCTCATTCTCAACAGGAGCTTGCGCCTTCACCCTGTAAAAATAAATGTAAATGTAAGTTTTAAATTGAACCGAGATTAGGAAATGGTTGAAAACTTATTTACCAGACAGACAGACTTAGTGGGGAGAGATATTTTTTTAAATTTAATTATTTATAATGTATAAAAAAATTGTGACAGAATACTTACTCTTCTTTCTCTGGTTGGGCATTTGCATTACGTCTGTAAAAATAAATGTAAATCTAAAATATACAATAGTTTATAAATAATAGGTATAATATACGTAAATAATTATATAAAACTAGCAATACTGAAAAAATACGTTTTAAAACCTAGGCTTATCCCAGGTAAAGAAAAGCTAAATACCATTCACTGAAAATTACATGGCTAAGTTCCCTTTATGCACAATAAAAACAATGTAATCGATAATTATTATTGTCATTGTTATTTTTATTGTTATTATTTTTGTTATTGTTAAAGTTATTAGTATTATTATTATTATTAATATTATTATTATGTTAGAAACGAACGAGTATCATTCTCTGCCTCTGTCAGGGTCGAGTTTCGCTAAAGAGAAACAAAATTCATCGTAGTCCCTTTAACAGTTTCCACTGAGGAATTTTCTGGTGATGTGGCAGGTCTGCAGCAGTACCGCCCTCTGACAGGCAACGAGGATGTTCCTAGGAATGTTAAGGGCCTTGAAGGTGTCTGTGGGGTCAGTTGTTATTATCCTCTCGGTTGATATAACAATGGGGTATATTGTTAATTTGGATAATTTCCATTTACGCTTTATCTCCAAGCCTAGGTTCCCATATTTTCTTTTTCTTTTTCAGTTTTTCTTAAATTATGAGACAGTGGTACGGCAACATCAATAATGGTAGTGTTTTTTTCTCTTTTATTAATTAACAAAAGATCAGGGCGATTGAAATCTACCGTTTTGTCGGTCAGAATAGGCCTATCCCAGTACAGCAGATGTTCAGTAGACTCGAGAACCTCTTGTGGCGAGTATTTATAATAAGGAGAAGTGTAACTACTGATGCAATTTTGTATCAAAGCCAAGTGTTGGTATATTAACTTTGTAACTTGGTTATGGCGACCAAGATTGGCTGAATCTGATAAGGCCGGACATCCTGCCGACTCGCCCACATTTCCACATTTTCGGCATTTGTCGACAACATTGAGTTTCAGGATATGCTTCTCGTAATTTTTTGTCCTAATTACTATGTCCTGTATTGCTGTAACAAAGCCTTCTGTTTCAGGGTAGAGATGATCTGCTTAGAGCCATGTTAAGGAAGCAGCCATGTCGATGTTATACCCATTTAATAAAGCCGGGAAATTATTATTATTGTTTTTATTATTGTTATTATTATTACTATTATTACTATTATTATGTTTAAAAAATAGTATTATTATTATTTTTATTATAATAATTATTATTATTATTATTGTTGTTATTATTGTCTGTATTGTTATTAGTATTATTGTTATTGTTATTATTATTGTTATTATTATTGTTATTATTATTGTTATTATTATTGTTATTATTATTGTTATTATTATTGTTATTATTATTGTTATTATTATTGTCATCATTGTTGTTATTGTTATTATTATTGTTATTTTTATTGTTATTATTTATGTTGTTGTTACTGTTAATGTTATTACTTATATTATTATAATTATTATTATTATATATATTGTTATTATTATTATTGTAATCATTTTTATTTTTTTATTGTTATTATTATTTTTATTTTTATTATTATAACTCTTATTATTATTATTATTATTATGTTAGAAATGAACGAGTAGTCATTCTCTGGCGCTGCCAGGGTCGAGTTTCGCTAAAGAGAAACAAAATTCATCGTAGTCCCTTTAACAGTTTCCACTGAGGAATTTTCTGGTGATGTGGCAGGTCTGCAGCAGTACCGCCTTCTGACAGGCAACGAAGATGTTCCTAGGAATGTTAAGGGCCTTGAAGGTGTCTGTGAGGTCAGTTGTTATTATCCCCTCGGTTGATATAACAATGGGGTATATTGTTATTTTGGACAATTTCCATAGACGCTTAATCTCCAAGCCTAGGTTCCCATATTTTCTTTGTTTTTCTATCTCAGTTTTTCTTAAATTATGAGACAGTGGTACGGCGATATCGATAATGGTAGCGTTTTTTTCTTTTTTATCGATGAACAGCAGATCCGGGCGATTGAAATCTACCGTTTTGTCGGTCAGAATAGGCCTATCCCAGTACAGCAGATGTTCAGTAGACTCGAGAACCTCTTGCGGAGAGTATTTATAATAAGGGGGAGTGTCCTTACCGATCAATTTGTACGTCAAAGCCAGGTGTTGGTGTATTAACTTTGCAACTTGGTTATGGCGACCTAGGTAGGCTGATTCTGATAGGGCTGGACATCCTGCCATAATGTGTTCAATCGACTCGCCCACATTTCCACATTTTCGGCATTTGTCGACAACATTGAGTTTCAGGATATGCTTCTCGTAATTTTTTGTCCTGATTACTCTGTCCTGTATTGCTGTAACAAAGCCTTCTGTTTCAGGGTAGAGATGACCTGCTTTGAGCCATGTTAAGGAAGCAGCCTTGTCGATGTTGTCCCCATGTAATGAAGCCGGAAATTTTCCGTGGAGTGTTTTTTCTTCCCATTGGCGAATCTCATGCCCTACGTCGTCCAAACCGATATTGACATCAGCATTGTGTAGGTTCAGAGGGGTTGCATCGGAGTCGTATTTCCGTAGGAAGGAAACTAATTTATTGCTGGAGGCGAGCAGTTTTGATCGTATTTTTAAAACTTGCATCTTACACAATTTGAAGATGTTCTGCAATCCACGACCCCCATCCTTCCTGGGCAGGTATAACCTTATGGTGGAGGACTTGGGGTGTAGACATCGAAACTTGGTTAGTAATTTTCTAGTGAGTCTGTCAATGTCATGTAGGTCGGTGTCAGTCCATTTGATCACACCGAACGTGTAAAGGAGCACAGGGACGGCCCAGTTGTTAATTGCAGTGATGAGATTACTGCCAGACAGTTTGGTGTTGAGGATTTTATTAACTCTTTGCTTTTTATTATTATTATTATCATTATTATTATTAGAGAAAGAAATTGTACTTAACATGTTGTAATATATACCCAATCGAGGAGGCTGGGGACATGTGTACAATTTGAAACCGTAATCTTTTTTTAACAGTATAAAAGCGTTCACGGTAACATTTACATAGATACCCTTTTCTTCTCCCTTCCTTTTTTTACCAGATAGTCCAGACACGTGATAGGATCACAGTAAATAAAAAAAATGTTAAAACATGAAACCGTGTTATACATAAAGAATTGTTAAAAATCTAGATCTGTTACGAATTTAATTAATGCCAAATCCAGAGTATGTTATACAATTCCACTTAATAGTATAGTATTTAATATGTTTTTTATTGTTAAAAAAAGCTTACATCAACTCACTCTGGCTGTCTGTCTGGTAAAAAGGTTTGAGTACGTTATTTCTCCCACACCCATGCTTTGATCAAGTTAAAAATTTTGCACAATTATTAATTTGGAAGACAATACAGGAATCCGTAAAAAAAATACAAACATTACACAATGAAATACTGGCGATAACTAATTTGTTTGATACCAACAATGGAACTTAATCCATCAGTATTCAGAGATATGGATAAACATGTGGGACTTTGTCCACGTAAATAATTGTACTTGTTATTTCTTCCAGATGTATTTTCGGATCGAATTGAAACCTCGAATAATTATTTATTCTACCGTAATAAGATGAATCAATAAAAACAAACTAAAAGAGTAATCAATTAATTATGTGTAATTATTTTATATGTTTGGTATTGAAAACTACATCATTGAGAGATATATTTTTTTTTATCTTCCGGGTACGGAATCGTACTGGACTCAATTTTTCGTCTATTTTCTGTAAATACTTCTTTTAATAGTTTTTTTTTATTCCTTATGTTTCAATGTTTTAATAAGTAGTTGGGATTCTTATGTTTGTGTGGTTTTTATTTTTTGTGAAGATTTTTGACACTGAGATCAATGCATTAGTATCAAACGTAAAACGGATAATAACGTCTGTGTTTTTGTCACTAAATTGAAATACACTCTTTATAATGTGTGTGATCTATTTATGTTATTCTTCTTGTTTTTATGTGAGAAAGATTCATTGTAATCACAACTAATTTCCAAGAAGGTTATTACAGCCGCTTTAGATGAGAACTTTTTTTAAAGGTATTTTTTGTTTGTTTTGTTTTGATTAGAACATTTTCTACTACAAGAACAATTGGTATTTAAAAATAACAGAAAAGAATTATTTAATTAATCAATATCTTGAGACAAGTATTTCTTACTTGATCCTATATCTTTCGCCTTTCTGACACACTTTATCTTCATGGCATGAGCTACTGCTGGATGAACATGTCTCTGTTGTTTCTCCTTCATAATCGTTAAGTCCAGTTCTAATATTGATCTATAATAAATTATATATAGATCTTAATGTAAATCTATAATAAAAACTTCTCGGTCCTGAGCACTCATTAATAATAATAATAATTATACTTAATAACCCCTATTTCTTACACAAGTGTAGATGACAAAATTCGACAATTTAACATATTCTTTCTTAACTTTAACATATTAAAACAAAGCATGGAAACAGAAGCTGTCAGATTAAACTAATTAGTCTGTATATTGTATAAAGCACAAAACAATAATTCCTTCCGTGTTAAGCATTTATTAACACTTTTTGATCGGTGGCTTTGTTTTGTTCCATTTGGTTCAGACCGATTCACTGATTTAGATTTTTTTTATGTCATTCTCTTCTCCTGGAATATTCATTTACGTCTTGTTTTAACAACCATCAGTTCATCAATAAACACTACCCATAGAGTTGACTCTCTTTGTAGAAACCAACCTTCCCAACACAAATATACTTATTTATTTTTTTTGCTTTGGTCCTAAATAGCAATCTTACTTAATTTAAAAAAAAAAGACTTTGACGTTTGGTCAACTTCCGCATTACATAGGTGTTCCACCGTGAGCTGTTAAATGATGGGTAGTGCTTTTACATACATTACATCAACTTCATCAAAACATGGTATTTATGTATGTATGTATGTATGTATGTATGTATGTATGTATGTAGGTATGTAGGTATGTAGGTATGTATGTATGTATGTATATATGTATGTATGTATGTATGTATGTATGTATGTATGTATGTATGTATGTATGTATATATGTATGTATGTATGTATGTATATATGTATTTATGTATGTATGTATGTATGTATGTATGTATGTATGTATGTATGTATGTATGTAGGTATGTATGTATGTATGTATGTATGTATGTATGTATGTATGTATGTATGTATGTATGTATGTATGTATGTATGTATGTATGTATGTATGTATATATGTATGTATGTATGTATGTATGTATGTATGTATGTATGTATGTATGTATGTATGTAGGTATGTATGTATGTATGTATGTATGTATGTATGTATGTATGTATGTATGTATGTATGTATGTATGTATGTATGTATGTATGTATATATGTATTTATGTATGTATGTATGTATGTATGTATGTATGTATGTATGTATGTATGTATGTATGTATGTATGTATGTATGTATGTATGTATGTATGTATGTATGTATGTATATATGTATGTATGTATGTATGTATGTATGTATGTATGTATGTATGTATGTATGTATGTAGGTATGTATGTATGTATGTATGTATGTATGTATGTATGTATGTATGTATGTATGTATGTATGTATATATGTATGTATGTATGTATGTATGTATGTATGTAGGTATGTATGTATGTATGTATGTATGTATATATGTATTTATGTATGTATGTAGGTATGTATGTAGGTATGTATGTATGTATGTATGTATATATGTATGTATGTTGGTATGTATGTAGGTATGTATGTATGTATGTAGCTATGTATGTATGTATGTATTGTTACGACTTTGGAGTAGGCTAAAGATAGTTAACTCACCGATTGTCAGGTCGCCGATATTCTTCTCGTTGCAGAAGCACAATCTACTACGAACAGTCAATAATCCAAATAATCGAAACAATTGCACAGTCCTCCTAATCAAAATGTACATACAACTATTCACAAAACCGATTTAAGAAAAGAAACAATCCTCCGTTGAGAAATCCACGATCATAACTCTAGTTCCTTTTTCCTCAACACACTCGCTCAGGTCCGTTTCGCCTCCAAAACATAAACAACAATTCAAAAAGATCTCACGTGGGGAAAAATGGTCAGTCGGGGGGGGGACAAGTTTACAACACTGCCCCCTCCCTAGGTCTGTGCGTCCCGAACAGACTCTCCATCATCTCCACAATAACGGTTCAACCGATCTAGGTGCACTACTTTGCATTTGGTTCGAGGGCCCTTCTGGATCCGGTACACAACGTCGTTGATCCTTTTCACAATCCGATATGGGCCTTCCCAGTCTTTCTGTAATTTCGGCGATCTTCCCTTCTTTCTCTTGGGGTTGTATAGCCAGACAAGATCATGTTCTTCAAACCCCGCAGAGTTGGCCCTTCTGTCGTATCTGGTTTTCATAAGGTCGCTACTGTCTTTTATCCTACTCCTTGCAACTGCATGAACCTCTTCTAGTCTCCTTCGAAGTCCTGTTACATATTCGCTTGCCGTTGTTGGTTGGTCTCCTGGCTGTCCAAATAAGAGGTCTGCTGGCATCCTAAGTTCTCGACCAAACAATAATTTGGCTGGTGTGTAACCTGTAGTTGCATGAACTGCTCCTCTATAAGACAGAAGGAATAGGGGAATGTAGTCATCCCAATCATTTTGCTGTTCTGCTGACATTTTAGCCAGATGCTGTACCAGCGTACGATTGAAGCGTTCTACCATCCCATCTGATTGAGGGCGTAGTGGTGTGGTTCGCGTCTTCTCGATATTCAGGATTTTACAAATCTCCTGAAACAGATTAGATTCAAAGTTGCGTCATTGATCTGAATGTAATTCCATTGGGACACCAAAACGACTAATCCAATGTCCTACCAAAATATCGACTATTGTTGTGGTTTCCTGGTTGGGCATCGCGAAAGCTTCTGGCCATTTACTAAAATAGTCCATTATCACGAGAATGTATTTGTTCCCTTTGTTAGTCTCAGGAAAAGGTCCAGCTACGTCCAGTGCGATTCTCTCGAATGGGACACCTACGTTGTACTGTTGCAAGGGTCCTCTAGTTCGACGTTGCGGGCCTTAAGTTGCCGCACACCGGTCACATTTCCTGCACCAATCTTCTACGTCTTCCTTGTAGTGACACCAATAAAACCTTTGCCTGACTTTTTCTAACGTTTTGTTAACGCCTAAGTGACCACCTGTGGAGCCGTTGTGCATTTCATGTAGCACTTCTGGGATTCTAATCTTTGGTAAAACTAGTTGTACTCGTGTCGAGGTCCCATTGGTGGATTCCCAAATCCGTTTTAGGACGTCGTTGTCTATCACCAGAGAGTCCCATAGCGCCCAGTAAGCCTTGGTAATCTATCCCGTACTAGAAATTTGATGCCAATCAGGGCGTTGTCCAACTTCCTTCCATTGCAAAATTGGGGCAATATCTTTGTCATCCTTTTGTTCTCTGCTTATCGTCTCCTCAGACCAAGACGCTGATGCACTTAGCTCCAACCGCCTACAATCCAGGGCACTTGTTTTCCCTTCTACTTTTGTGCAATGCTTGCACTCCTGCTTACAAGGTCGTCGTGATAAAGCGTCAGCATTCGAATGGGCTTGTCCCTTCCTGTGTTGTGTTTCGAAATCATAAGTCTGTAACCTTTCTAACCATCTAGCTACTTGTCCTTCCGGATTCTTGAAGGAAAGTAGCCATTGGAGGGCCGCATGGTCTGTTCTCAACTTAAATCTTTGTCCATACAGATACTTGTGAAAATGTTTAATGGAGTCCACTACAGCTAGCAGCTCACGTCTAGTCACACAATAATTTCGTTCAGCTTTTGACAAACTTCTGCTAAAGTAGGCTACCACTCTCTCGCTACCGTCCACTTCCTGTGATAAAACAGCACCGATCCCTGTATTGCTAGCATCCGTGTCAAGTTGAAACACATTACCTGGTAGGGGATAAGACAACATGGGCGATGAGATGAGAGCCTCTTTCAATTTCTCAAAAGCTTCTTGACAATCTGTCGTCCATTGAAATTGCGTCTTCCTCTCAGTCAATTGGTGAAGGGCTCTAGCGATAGTGGAAAAACTGGGTACAAAGCGTCTGTAATAGCTGCAAAGACCCAAGAAGCTTCTGAGCTCATGAAGATTAGTAGGTGTAGGCCAGTGCTTGACGACTTCCGTTTTTTCTGGGTCTGTGCTTACCCCGTCTTTGGATACAATATGTCCCAGATATTTGACTTCCCTCTGAAAGAATGAGCACTTCTTCAGATTTAGTTTCATTCCCGCACTTCGAATACGCTGCATCACTTCCCTCAAGTTATGTATGTGTTCATCAAATGTCTTTCCGAAGACTATAATGTCATCTAGGTAGACCAGGCAAGCATTCCAATTTAAGCCCCGCAAAACTTGTTCCATCAGTCTCTCAAAAGTTGCCGGTGCATTGCAGAGCCCGAAAGGCATAACCGTAAACTGCCATAGTCCGTTTCCCGTGGAGAAAGCTGTTTTCTGTTTGTCATCAGGATGTAAACCTACTTGCCAGTAGCCGCTTTTGAGATCTAGGGTTGAAAATATATGAGCTCCAGAAAGAGTGTCTAATGTGTCATCGATACGCGGCAGTGGATAGCTGTCTTTTTGTGTGACGTTATTTAAAGCCCTGTAGTCAACGCAAAAACGCAGAGAGCCATCTTTTTTCTGAACCAGAACAACAGGCGAGCACCATGGGCTGTTAGACGGCTCTATAATTCCTTGTTCCTTCATTTGTTCCAACATGTGAGCGGCCTCTTGTTGCTTTGCTAATGGTAGTCGCCGTGGTGTTTGCCGGATTGGTCTAGTGTTACCTGTATCTATCCTATGGGTTACCATATTAGTCCGGCCACCTTCATTTTCACTGTCTTGCATGATGTCTTTAAACTCTAGCAACAGTTGTTTAGCTTTATTGTACTCTTCCTCTGACAGATTCTCGCCCACATCTCCAAGCATTAGATCAACTCGAGAGTCACATAACGATGCACTAGCTACAGGGGCCACCGCACCACACGTTGCAATAAGCTCCACTGGGCAACAGGTGGCGATAACATTATTCTTTTGTAGGTTGCAAGCTTGATTGTCAACGTTCATAACGCGAACAGGTACTCTCCTGTCTTCTCTGTTAACAACCAATATTCTCCCAACAGGCAACCTTCTGTATGCTTCCTTTGACTGCTCTATGAGGCTTGTGATAGACATGGGATCGTTGCCTTCTATTGTTCCCCATATGATGGCTTCAGACTGTGGGGGTATGATGGTGTCTTCTGTTACTAAGACCCTCTTAATCTGTTCTTCTTCCATGTTGTCCCCCAGCAAGGGAATTTCTAGATTCCCATATTGTACTGTGCCACCCCAAATGTTCAACGTGAATCCAAATAATTGCATAAAGTCTAGTCCCAGAATACACTCATCCATTATATGGGCGACCAAGAATTCGTGACTAAAACGTTGGTTAGCTATCTCAAAATTTACAAAGGTTTGTCCTAAAATCGGTAACAGTTCACCACTAGCTGTTTTTAGTGAATAGCCACTTGTTTCATGAATCACATGGTTTTCTACGAGACTAGGGTGAATTATTGATCTTGATGCGCCAGTATCTAAGAGAAATCTGCAGAAACGAACTCCTACTTTCCCTTGTACACTCAGACTTCTATTTTTACCTAACACAGCCACTGGGATGATAAGTCTAGGGCTTCCTGTAAATCTCGCTGCCTGTCTCCGCCCCACGAGACCGGCAGAATCTAGTTTTCCTGGTTCTGAGATTGGGCGGTGGCTGCTTGCTGGTTACCCAATCCATCTCTTCCTCTCAGACGGCCTGCATTTCTTCGAGTACAATTCCTTTGAATATGGCCAGGAGCATCGCAATTCCAGCAGCGAAAGACCGACCTGTTCTGCCTGGGCATCTGCTGTGCCCGCCGGTCCTCTATAGTGTCCACCACCTGTCTGATAATATGCGTGAGGTCCTCCTCCTGCACATGGAGCCCCCGACTGAGATAGGTCGTTTTCGCTGTGCCTTTAGCTGCCTCAAAAGATAAGGCGTAT